>NW_016107546.1:1283447-1320981 GCF_001604975.1 Cebus imitator | reverse complement strand
GTCATTTATATTCTTCTCTAAGCTGTTTTTTCTTGTTAGCATTTTGTCTAACCTTTTTTCAAGTTCTTAGTTTCTTTGCATTGTGTTAGAACATGATCTTTTTAGCTCAGAGAAGTTTGTTATTACCCACTTTCTGAAGCCTGTTTCTTTCAATTCATCAGACTCATTCTCCATCCAGCTTTGTTCTCCTCCTGGTGTGGACTTGTGATCCCTTGGACGAGGAGAAGCGTTCTGGTTTTTGGTGTTTTCACCCTTTTTGCGCTGGTTTCTTCTCATCTTTGTGGATTTATCTACCTGTGGTCTTTGTAGTTGTTGACTTTCAGATGGGGTCTCTGAGTGAACATCCTTTTTGTTGATGTTGAAGTTATTTCTTTCCATTTTTTAGTTTTCCTTCTAACAGTCAGGCAGGCCCCTCTGCTGTAGACCTGCTGGAGTTCCAGTCCAGACCCTGCTTGCCTGGGGATCACCCATGGGGGCTGCAGAACAGTAAGGGTTGCTGACAGTTTCTTCTTCTGTTATCTTCATCCCAGAAGGGTACCTGCCAGCGGTCAACCAGAGCTCTCCATTATGAGGTGTCTCTTTGGTTATATGGGTCAGGGAGCTGCTTGAGGAGACAGTCTTTCCCTTATAGGAGGTCAGGTGCTGGGCTGGGAGCTCCGCTGTTCCATTCAGAGCTTCTGGGCAGGTACATTTAAGTCTGCTGCAATGGAACTCATAAATGCCTTTTTCCCCAGGTGCTCTGTCCTGGGAAGGTGGGGCTTTATTTATAAGTTCCTGACTTGCTGCTGTCTTTTTTCAGAGATTCCCTGCCCAGAAAGGTGGTAGTCTAGCCACAGTCTGCCAGCAGAGGGGTTATTGAGCTACTGTGGGCTCTGCCCAGCTGCTGTGTGAACTTCCTGTTAGAACTGCCTCAGTAATGGTGGTCTGCCTCAGTAATGGTGGACTGCCTCGGTAATGGTGGACTGCCTCAGTAAAGATGGATTGCCTCAGTAATGGCGGACTGCCTTGGTGATGGTGGACTGCCTCGGTAATGGTGGGCTGCTTTGGTGATGGTGGACTGCCTCGGTAATGGTGGGCTGCTTTGGTAGTGGTGGACTGCCTCCGTAATGGCTGACACTCTTCCCCCCACCGAGCTGGACTATCCTGAGTCCAGCTGCACTTGCTACGAAACTCTCAACCCAGAGTGTTTCAGATTGCTGGCCTTTGTTGGGGGTGGGACCCACTGAGCCAGATCACCTGGCTCCCTGTTTCAGCCCCCTTATTTTTCAGTTGAATGGGTGGCTCTGTATCCCAGGCATTCCAGGCACCTGTTGAAATGGCTGCCTGGATTTGTGCGAGTTTTTGTGCAGAGACCTGTGGCACCGGCTGAAACAGCCATGCTGGCAACTTGTGGTGCTTTCAGCCTGGGAATCTCCTGGTCTGTGGGCAGTTAAAACTCAATTGGAAATGTGGTGATCACTCACTCTCTGCATTCTTCTCACTGGGAACTGCACTCCAGAGCTGTTCCTATTTGGCCATCTTGGATCTGCAGATGAATGTTTAAACAAAATATAGAGAACACATACAGTTGACTACTACCCAACAGTACCAATAATCTAACTTCTATTGTGGTCAATATTTATGCTTTTATTTGTATGAAACTCTACAAAGCTAATTCATGGTAATAGAGAGCAGATAAGTGGTGATGGGGTAGGGTATGGGGACAAGGGACTGACTGAAAAGGAACTTAAGGGAACTTTTGAAGTGCTGCTGAAAATCACTGTCTTGATTGGGGGTGATTGACACAGAGGTGTATACCTTTGTTAAAGCTTACAGGTCTGTATCCAAAACCAGTACATAAAGTTGGTATTTAAAAAATGTTAATATCCCACTTTTTGAAAGAGATTGAATTAATTGATTTTGTGGGGGTGAAATTATTAGGGCTCAAATCAGCGATGGCTTTGATCAACCTAGCTGCAGGTTTGATCCTGCAGTTAGGTTTCTTAGAGCACGGCTTATCAGAGAGCATGCCAAGCACAGCCAAGGTGGCCAGGCACCTGTCTCCAGGTGCACCTCTTCAGGCACTCAAATGTCAAAAGAAATGGAATCAGAGGCACTCTGGCAACAAGCATAATCCAACATCTGATTAATCTGTGTGCCTTCTTTCAAAAATGAGTTGGAATCAGCTTATAAAATTATCTATAAGAGGGTAGAAGGTAAACAGTTGAGGAAATGGAAACAAAGGGAAAATAATGAATGGAAGAGCTAAAGCTAGGAGTGAGGTGAAAACACTAAGATAACTGCTGCTATGGTCTGAACATGTCTCCCAAGATTTATGTGTTGGCAACTTGACTTCCAGCACAGCAGTGTTGGAGGTGGGGCCTTTCAGAAGCTGTTTGTTCACAAGGGCTCTGCCTTCATCTATGGATTAATGCTGTTATAAAAAAGGGCTTGTGGGACTGGGTTCTTTCTCTTCCATTCCTCTGAGGACACAACATTCATCCTCTTTTGCCCTTCTGCCACGTGAGGATGCAGCAAGAAGGCCCACACCAGATGCCACCGCCTTGATTCTGGACTCCCCAGCCTCTGTAACTGTGAGAAATGCATGTCTGTTATTTATAAATTACCCAGTCTGCGGTATTCTGTTATAGCAGCTCAAGATGGGACTGAGAGCTACCTAACATTAAGTCCTGTACAAGAGTAGAAGTGAGCTGCAAAACTGACTGAGCCTCCTAGCAACTGGAGCAAGAAAGGAAATGTAATGACAGTTCAATCACAGTGGCCATAGACAAAAACAAGCCTAGTGCTACAAATGGTATATTTACCATGTCATGTGTCTGAGAAGATTTGTTGGACAGAAAGAAGACTTGTTGATATGGACTTACATGAGATTTGTCAGAAAATCTGAATGCTTTTTACTATCATTATTGTTTTTGACTTTGCAAAAATTCTGTCCTAGCTCATGCGTAAATTAGAAATATTATGATTTCGAACGTTGGATCTTTCAGCTCCTGACCAAGTTGAAAATCACAAACTTGCCAGTAGATTTTGAACCCAGCCCACGCTCTCAATGTTCTTGAGCCTCAGGAGTATCCTTGTGTTGAAGCGGATTCCAGAGAGAAATGGACTTCTCTGGCTCCAGTGTAACTGATCAGAGACAACCTCTGGGAACTTGCAAGGATTGTGGGAACCCAGAACTGAACAGTGGATTCTTCTAGGGCATCAAGGGCCAGAGTAATAATGGTATCTTGTCAATACAAAGGAAAAATTACAAGTTTTATAGCTACTAAATACAAGGCTCTTCTGGCATTAGGGCTGATAAGTATCTGAGGAATGGAAGAAGTTCAGTACTCATTTGAGTAAAGGTTCCCCTGATCTGGGGAAAAGAGGATATTCCAGTTGGCCGGAGGGGAGAAGACTGCAATTCACTTCAGTGTTCATTCTTGACAAGATTTACAATTTAAAAATTATGATAAAATAGATATTAATTCTAGGGGAAAGTCTCTTCTATTTTTTATTTTAACTAAAGGATAAAAAATAATTCAAATGGGCACTGATATTTTCATATTTTTGAGATACCTATAATGCCCAATGTTAAAAGGTACTTATATTTATTAGCTATGAAGCTTTTAATTTTTCAATTGTTTTGGCAATATAGCATTAATAGCCAATAATATAAAATGGAAAAAAATTTACCCAATTATTCCAACACATTGTATCATTCTTATTTTGTATTGTATTCTGCTTTTGTCCCAAATGAATTATAAAAATTTAATGTTATGCAAGCATATTCATAATTGTCTTTGTAAATTGCAATATTAATTACATATGTAAGTTAGTTAATTATTTCCTTGTACATTTCGATTTATCCAGTTGCTTCACAATTATAGATAAACATTCTTTTCTTTTGGAATATTTTATTCAGTGGCAGGGCACGGTGGCTCATGACTGTAATCCTAGTGCTTTGGGAGGCTGAGGCAGGTGGCTCACGAGGTCAGGAGTTCAAGACCAGCCTGACCAACATGGTGAAACCCCGTCTCTACTGAAAATACAAAAATTAGCTGGACATGGTGGCGTGCACCTGTAATCCCAGCTACTCAGGAGGCTGAAGCAGGAGAATCGCTTGAACCTGGGAGGCAGAGGTTGCAGTGAGCCAAGATCATGCCGTTGCACTCCAGCCTGGGTGACAGAGCGAGACTCTGTCTCAAAAACAAAAAAAGAAAAAGAAAAAGTACTTAGATTATATTTCAGAGTTGAAAGGCTTGAAGATTTTAATGGCTTTTAATATGTATTGACAAATAGTCAAAATTCTGCATCAAATTGCAATAACACCTAGCAATATATAATATACAAGTTTTACTAGTCTCATCAACATTGGGTTTTATAAGATTTTCTACATTTGGCTAATCTATCATTTATTTAATTTTTTAACATAGTGTATCTGGGGTTTTTTTTTTTTTTTTGAACTTTTTTATTTTAGATTCAGGGAATACATGTGCAGGTTTGTTACTTGGGTATATTGTGTGATGCTGAGGTTTGGGGTATGAATGATCCTGTCACCCAGGTACTAAGCATAGTACTCAATAGTTAGTTTTTCAAACCTTGCCCCTTCCCCCCTCTATTAACCCCAGTGTTTATTGTTCCTATCTTCATGTCCGTAAGTACCCCATGTTTACCTCCCACTTATAAGTGAGAACATGTGGTATTTTGTTTTCTGTTTCTGCTTAGTTCACTTAGGTTAATGGCCTCCAGCTACAACCATGTCATTGCAAAGGACATCATTTTGTTCTTTTTCATGTCTGTGTAATATTCCATGGTAATACATACAATTTAGTTCCTCCCTCTTGTATGAATTTTTGGTTGTGTGATGGAGTGGGGATGCAGAACATTTTTTCATATGTATTTTGCTAATTATATCTTTTCTGTATAGATTGTATCATTTCTCATTTATAAGTCAGAGTCTTAATATTTTCTTCATAAATCATAATTTCTTTGTACGATGTAAATATTACTTCTTTACATTTTTGATAAAAATATTTTTTCTACTGTTTTCTTAGTTGGCCCATCAAACTATTACCCTTTTATGTAGTTGGTTCTGTCAATCTTTACTTTTGTACTTTCTTTGATCACTTAATAGCTTTAAGTTAACTAACCCAGTGGAGATTTGATAATCACTTAGTTTTGTTTTCTGCTGGTTTTTCTGTGTTTTATAAAAAATGTTTAACTCTTTAATACACATATGGAATTTATTTTCAGTGTATGATATGAAGGGTTAAATTATTTCTTTCAAAATAGCATAATTATCATTCCCAAGAACATTGAAGTAATTCTTTTCCTCATTATTTTGTGATGGTTTCTTTACCACATAATTAAGTTCTCACAATATGTTTAAGTCTCCTATGCTTTCTATTCTCTTTATTTATTCACATGCCCATCTTTTTTCTTTTTTTTTTTTTTGTCAGTATCTTGTTGCTTTTACTCATTGTTTTAAATGATGCTTAAATAACCGGTAGAACTAGTTTTCTCTGATGTTCTTTAAAGAAATATTTGGTATTTAAAATTAATCAATAATTATAACAGCTAATATGTAATGAGTGCTGACCTCGTGTTATGCACAATGCCAGGCTCTTCATTTTTTGCACTCTGCCGTTTAATCTTTGCCACAATTCTATTATTGCTATCCTCACTGTACAGATGAGGAACGGATGCTTAGAGGGGTCAAGTAATTTGTTAAGGGTCAGACAGCTGAAGCCAAAGCCTGATCAGTCTGTTTTTATAGGGAGTCAAAAATAAGATTTTTGGCAGATTGTAATCATTCTTTACTTTGAATGGAATTGTTTTCAACCTATAAACTAATGAGAAGAACAATGGGCATTTTAGTAATTATTTAACAGTTCTCTTGGCCCCTTTTCCATATTCAGGGCTTATATAGTGTACTTCTTCATTTATGTCTCTTGCTAATGTTTTTTAGATATCTTTATAAGATTTCATGCATGTAACATGAGGCTTATTGTTAAGTATGTTCTGTGTTTTGTTGCCATCGTGAGTGGAGCCATTCCTGCTGAGGCTACATCACAGGGTTCCTTTGGAAATGGCACCCTAGCACGGTAACATCTTTACCTTCCATGCTTGTAGGCCCACTGCGGGGACAGACCCCACCCTGCATGACTCAGGCCTCACTCAACCAGGACACCCTTTCCTTTCATGCTGGCATGGATATTAACACAAATTATGTTCCTTTCCCACTATCTCATTGTATGGGAAGAGCAGGTTTCCAGGCCAGTGTGAAGAGAGAATGGGGAGGAGGCAGAGGGGACGGAGAGGAAAGGCACATTACAGTAAGTTCAGAACCCATGACAAGCACACTGCATTTTGTAGTTACCAGGCTTGTTTCTTGAAAGCAACTAATCATGCTTTCTGGGTATAAGCACTTATATTTTTCTGGGAAAAGAGTCATTTGGTCAGCAACATTTATTGACCACCCATTTTGGTAACTCTTGGGGCCACAATGTAACTGAAAGTACTACTTCTTCCCTGAAAGAATGGGAGGCATTGGGCCTCTTTGTTTTCTCCTTCAGGGAGAGAACAAGTCTTGAAGTATCAACTGCTCTTTGAACACTTTCCAGAAGACTATTCAAGGTAAAATAATAAGTATCTTTTACAGCAGAAATTCTTCTACCATTGCCTATCAGAAAGTGATAGGGAGCAGAGGGTGGGCAGGACGTTAACGGCATTTCACCCTGGCCAGGGACACACCAGGTGGAGCCCACCCTCATCACTGCAGAGCCCATCATGCCTTTGTCATGCCTCTTGGCAACTTTCACCCACTGGCCGTGCAGGGGCTGCAAGACTCTGAGCTCTATCATGAACTGATGCTGAAACTGTGGGCAAGCTGGTTAATTTGGCTGAGGGTTCATTTCTTCAGCTCCAAAGTGGTAAGAGATTTATTAAAACAACAAGTGGCCATTCACAGTGCCTCACACCTGTAATCCCAACACTTTGGGAGGCCGAGACAGGTGGATTACTTAAGCTCCGGAGTTCAACATCAGCCTGGCCAAACTGGTGAAACCCCATATCTACTAAAAATACAAAAAGTAGCTGGGTATGGTGGTGCACGCCTCTAGTCCCAGCTACTTGGGAGGCTGAGGCATGAGAATTGCTGGAACCCAGGAGGTGGAGGTTGCAGTGAGCCAAGATCACAACACTGCACTCCAGCTTGGGTGACAATCAATCAATAAAACAAGTAATAGCCAAAAATAAATAAATAAATCAGTCAGTCAGCATAAGTGCAGACTGACAGGGATTTCAGAGGCCTAGGATGCACTGACATATTATCTTCAAAACATTTTTGTGATAATCAAAATAAGATAATGTGGATATTAGTCAGAGAAGAATTCAAGAACAATTTCTTTTTTGAAAAAAGATGCAAAAATCCATTAAAAATATTACTAAATTGAATCCAGCAGTGTGCAAAACAGACCACCACGAGCAAGTGGGGTTTATCCCAGAAATGTAAGATTTGTTTAACATACAAGAATCAGTGTAATCCATCACATTAAACAGACTAAAAATATAAAAACAGTATAATCATCTCAAGAGATGCATAAAAAGCATTAGATAATATTCAACACTGATTCATAAGAACGAAACAAAAAACAAGGAATGGAAGGAAATATTCTCACCTAGGTAAAGGACACTGACAAAAATACCCATAGTTAACATTATACTAAATGGGGAGAGGCTGACCGTGCTGCCCTCAAGATGGGGAACTAAGTAAGGATGTCTAGTCTCTCTGTTTCTATCTAATATTATACTATCATTCCTAGCCCATCTAACAAGATGAGAAAAGATGTAAAATGTGCACAGATCAGAAAGGAAGAAATAAAACTGTGTTTGCGGATGACATGGCTGTCTGTGTAAAGAACTCCTAAGAAATTTACAAAAAACTATTAGAGCTAATAGATGAGTTTGGCAAGGATGATAAGGCCAGCATACAAAAATCGTATTTTTACATATAATCAATGAGTAATTAGAAATTTTAAAATGTCATTTATAATGTCATGAAAATATTAAATACATAGGAGTAAATTTAGCAATATGTACAAGACTTGCACAATTAAAAATGTAAAACATTGCTTACAGAGATTAATGAAGACCTAAATAGAGACCTATACCATGCTTATCAATGGAAAGACTCAATGTTTTTACAATGCCACTTCTCCATAAATTGATCTATATGCTCAACACATTTCTAATCAAAATCCCTGAGGGAGCTCTGCAGAAATTGACAAGCTAATTCTAAAATTTTTAGGGAAATGCAAAGGATCTAGAATAGAGCTGTACGCAGAATAGACAAAACAATTTTGATTAAACTTTTGATTAAAAAGAACACAGTCATAGGATTTACAATACCCGATTTTATGACTTCATATAAAGCTATAGTAATCAGCAGATTGCAAACATGCATATACAAATGTGTAGTTCTGACAACTAGTGCACCAAGCATTTAAGAGAAAGAACTACGTGTGGGCTGAAGCAGAGAAGTTTTTATGGGTGGGAATGGACAGGGAACTGGAGAATGCACATGTGGATTTAAGTCTGCAGATCCAAAGCATTTGATAAGATTACAGAGTGTATTGACAGATTGGATGGGGCCCACCTGCACTGGGGATTTCAGCCTGCTTTACCCAGTTTACCGATTCCGATGTTAATTGCATCCAGAAACACTCTCACAGAGACACCCAGAATCACATTTAACCAAATATCTGGGAACCCTGCGGCCCAGTGGAGACATAAAAGTAACCATCACACAAGATCTTAGCTCTACTTTGGAAAATCCTGATTCTGTGGTTCTGGATAAGACCAAGGAACTGTATTTTTAATGCATTCCCTGGGTGATTTTGACATGCAGGTATATTTTTAACTCCGGTTCCTAACCATGGTGCTTAATAAGCAACGTGGTAAGGTGGTGCTATGGGAAGGCTTCCTGCACAGGCGAGATGAGGGGATGGTACTGCCTGGAGCCTGCTGTAAGTGTTCATACTAGCCACTCCCAGGATACTGATCTTGCCTCACTCATTCCCTCCTGCGAAAACCTTTTGCTTTTTGTTTGAGCTTTCCCTCGCTCCTTCTGTCTCCTGCCTTACGCCGGTGCTTCCCTGTGTGGCTCTCTGCATGGTGGACAGCCCTCCTGTTTCTAGGGCTCTGTGAGCAGAAACTTCTGCCTCCATAACAGTCATTTCCATGTCTCTGTGTTTTATCGTGTCTGATTAAAACAGATCCTGGGTGCATTTTAAAACAAGATGCCCATAGAAAAACAGGGAAGGGTCTGAGCCTTTCATTGCTAACACTTTGTTTGGATCTTTGTCTTCACGTGTCCTCTGGAGGAGAGAAAACCTCACCAAGAAGTACCATCAGCCTCAGCCTCAGGGCTGGCTTCAAGAGCACTTATTTCTGTGGACCACAGACCTGGTGCGCACTCTCATGGGGCATACTGCGCATGCGCCCAGCCCAACCTTCTGTTATCTGTTGATGTCACAATTCAGGTGCTAAATTTTAGAAACTGCCAGAGACAGACTCTCTCATAACAAGAGCCAAAGATAGCAAGAGGACACTTGGATTTTACCTGGAACCATTCTCATGAGGTGACCAATTTAGGAGAAATAGAATGCAACCTTAGCCTTTGTGACAATGAGTGCAAGAGGCTTGGTGCTACGGCCTCTCAAATCATCTTCTGTCAAAGTCTCAAAGAGGGAGTTTAGGGGCAGCTTATTCAGTGCAGAGAAAGAACATCTTGTCTACACAGCAGATCACTGTTTAGCATCGCTAAGATTGTGGTTTCTCCTCTCATTCCCTCTACTCCCTCTTTCAAAACATTTTGACCTGACAGTGAGTGAAATGGTTCTGATATCTTTTTTTTTCTTTTATAGTCTAATTGTTTTCAACAACTTGTTGCATTTGCTCTCTCTCCTATGCTTGGCCTGCTCCTGTAGCATGTCTCTACTGGAATCAGAATTATTTCCTTGGAGACGGAGAGCTCCAAAACTCACAGTGCTTGGAAGTGAGTATTGTGTGGTTGGAGATGGTTTGCAGAGTTTAGATGGTAGCTGTGGATGGTGAACTGAAAGTCATCCTCAGCTTAATGATGAGTTGTCATTTATAAAAGCTATATAAATGTTTTATTGCAATGATTGTATAGAAGTGATCTCACATCTGTTCTCCTTTTCTCTGTTTCCCAAAGGCATTATTAAGAAAAACATTGTATAAAATATTATTCTTTGAGGAGTTTCATCTTTTTCATTAATTTTCTCCTTTGTGCTTTTTATAAAATTTAAAAATGGTAACTTTGGTATTTGCCTCCTCAGTTTTTTTCCTGTGAAATCTCTCGGTGTTTATAATGCCAATGCCAGCCCTTTCCAAGTTGTACTCAATTTAATAAGTCTAATGAGAATAGCATGAGGGTTTTTTCAGGTGGAGGATGCCAAATGAATTCTCAGATTCTCTTCAGAGTTTGGTCCTTGTAATTCAAGGCTCTCACGTTCTGCTTCTCCCTTCGACCTTCAAGAAGCTCTGCCTTCCCTCCCAACCTCCTTCCTGAGGTCAGCTCTCGGGCTCTGACCCTGACCTCCCTCCAAGCCCAGGTCTGCATTTCAGTCATTTCCTGCAAGTCTTCACATTAATGTCCCTGGAACCTGACTGGGTTTCTGTTATTGTGAATCTCTAACTAGTGGGAAATGACTTGCAGGGGAAGCCTGACTTGTCCTTCACTCGGGAAGCCGAGGGTAAGAGGTGGGCTGGGGTCCTGCCCCACAACCATTCCCCAAGCACAGAACACCAGAGTGTTCTTTGTCCTATAACTAAGAGCACAAAACAACCCTTCAGATAGGAAACTGGGGGCCTGGTGGGCAGTCTGAGTGGGCTTTGGGCTTTAGAACAGAAGGCGGGAGCTCTGCTGTACTTTTTTTTGCGATTGGGAGGAAATCATGAGAAGTGACCAGGCTCCAGGGACAGGGTGACTCCACACCTAGGATGCTGGGCCAGGCAGAACTGAGAGTCAGAGCAGCGGTCTTCTGAAGGCTGCAGACGTGAACATGCTTCAAACTCAATGGAAGGAGAGAAGGGCAGGATATAGGATCCCATCTCCAAAATGCATTCCATGGAATAGATGTCTTGTGAGTTTATAGGTCTCCCACGAGAAAGTAGTCTGTAATTGCTGGGCACGGTGGTGCGTGCCTATAGTCTCAGCTACTCGGGAGACTGAGGCTGGAGGATCAGATGGCTTGAGCCCAGGAGTTCTGGGCTGTAGTGCGCTATGCTGATTGGGTGTCTGCACTAAGTTTGGCATCAATATGGTGAACTGCCGGGAGCGGGGACCACCAGGTTGCCTAGGGAGGGGTGAACCGGCCCAGGTCAGAAATGGAGCAGGTCAAAACTCCCATGCTGATCAGTAGTGGGATGGCGCCTGTGAATAGCCACTGCACTCCAGCCTGGGCAAGATAGCAAGACCTGGTCTCTTAAAAAAAAAAGCAGTCTGTAATCAAATGCATTTGGGTGAAGCTGGGCAAAGAAAGTTCTATAGGTTTCTTGACTGTAGGAATTCTCAGATCCTTTAACAAGCTAATGTTCATTGTGAAAGGGGAACAGTACACAGAATTTTTCAAAGGTACCTAAGTCATATGACAATCTCTGCAAGGAAAGAGGATATGGAATTGTGGAATGCTAGAATGGCGTGAAACCGTTTCTTCAATAACTAATTCCTGAGTGAAATACCATCTACCTCTGAGATTACCAAATGACATGAAAGGTTTACCAGGATCCAGAACTGTGGACAACCTGAGAGGGGTAAAGAAGATGAAGTCCCCATGCAGGCTGGTCAACATAGCCCAAGGCTGGGAGAAAGGAGTCTTCTGAGGCCAGCAGGCCAGAAATGAGGGTGCCCGCATGGTGGTGCTCCCGGCTCATGCACACACACAGAGCCACATGCACCTGACACTAGTAAATTAAGCACATCCTGAGAATGACCCTGCATGGCAGAAACACATGAATGTATGTTCTGAGCTCTGAGCTAAGGAATCTGGGCGTGGCCCACCTACTCAGCTATTTACTTTTCATTTGTGAGGAACCTGGGAACCTCTACCTGTCTCGTTGAACTCAGGCTATACAGAGGATGGAGGCCCCTTGTTTTGAGTTAAATGAAGGTTGCCAGGTGGGGGTTGTTAGGGAGGGTGCTAAGTGAAGATGCTGTAGAAACTGCATGCTTTCCACAGCAGTGACGGTCCTCCCATCCAGCCTGCGGCCCCCAGACCGCCCTGTGTGTAAGTTCCCACTGATAAAACCCTATGTCTCTTCTGCTGGCTCTAGGTCTCCTCAGCCTCTTGAAGGAGGCTTAAAGCGTTGTTGTAGGATAAACAACATTTTGTTCATCCATCCATTCATCCATTGATGGACATTTGGGTTGTTTTCACATACTGGCAGCTAGTAACACCTTATGGATTCCTAGGAAGCTGTAACTGAAAGGGGCCTTTGAGTCTGGAAATCCCAACCCTTGGTTTCATGGATGAGGAGTCAAGCGCTCTGGGAGGTCGCCTAGACTCTGGTCCAGTCATTCCTTGATTCCCTGACAGCTGGAATGGAAGCCCGGTCCTCTGACTTCCAGATCACATGCATCTGCTGCCTCTGGAAACAAATCTTCTAGAGAAATCTGAGGAATAATCTGTCTAACCCTAACCTTTAGGGTTCTCAAAGCACTTTTTGGTCTCCTGAATGTTCTGAGCTTTCCCTTCCTCCTACAGGAGGGAATGGTTGAGGGAAGTTAGAATTTTTTATGCGTACTATTTCTTGATGTTGTAATCCTTCATATTAACATCACAAACATCTGTTCAGGAGCTAATGTTCTATGATAAAATGGAATAAAGATAGAAATACTACTGGGGAGAGAGAGATCATCTCTTGTTACATAATATTTCTTTATCTATTCATATTTACCAAAAAGGGACCCAAAATGATTTTATGGTGACAACATATGTCTTGAACAGAATCAGACAGGCCTCCCCTTACTGTGACATCCAGATCTGTTCCCCCAAGGGTGCCCCCATAGTCCCCCCTCCCCCAACCTGCTCTGGACTTCACTGCTATCCCCCATCCTCTTATCTACCCAGCTCCTCTTACACTCCCCTCCGCCAAGCCTACGCTCCCGTTCCCCCAGGAGATCACAGAAGTCCAGGGATGGAAAAAATAGCTTCTTTTGTCTCACAGAGGCTCAGGGACTCATGGCTTAACTCATAATAGAGTTTCCGGAAGAAAGGAACAATTAATTAAAGATGAGAAACAAGCTGCTTCTTGAAGGGAAATTGCATTGGTAATTTTCCTTTTTCTCCTACCAGCTATGGGAAAACCAGATCAGTGAGTTGCTGAAGTGACCTAGTTTACACCGTGCAGCCTAAGGCAGGACTGCATGATTTTGTATTAATGTGAAACCATGTAATTTAGCATTAAGAGGACAGGACTCATTCACACAAGTACCCCAAAATGATGACTAGAAAAAAATCCAAAGATGTTAGTAGTTATTTTTACATGAGTAAAAGAAAGTGAAAATGGACTTCAACTAATAAGACCTGGGATGGGGGGGCGGGCATTTAGAAATTCTGGGGTCTGGAGTGGGGTGGAGAATTTGCATTTCTGTAAGGTCCCAAGTGATGCTGAGGAAACCAGTCAAGAGTCACACTGGCAACCAATGATTTAGATACATTTTCAGCACTTGAATTCCCCTTTATTGCTAACTTTTTCCCTTTTCTTTCTCGTTAACAATATAATAGGGAAAACAAAGAACACGCCTCTTCCTTTAAACCAGCTCTGGAAAATCATCTACAAACACTTCCCCTCAGAATTATATTCGATTGTATTGCCTTGAAGCATGCAAAAATAACGATCATCGAAGTGCTTTTAGTAGAATCAGCACCAATGGAATAATGTTGTAGCCTTTACTAGAATTTGTACCTTTGTATACAGAAGAGTTGTTTAGATAATAGTAATAAAAATAAATAAATAAAATCGCAGTCCTATTACTTTACCTGAGGCTGCACATGCTGGTTAATCTCTAAGCTGCTTTTTCTGGCATCTTCCTCTGAACTCAAAGCAAGTGAGAGTGGAGCAAGGGATCCGGTGAGTGGTTCAGGGGAGCTGGAAAGAGGATATTTCTTCTTTATTTCTAGTCCACTGGGTATTTTCTTTCCCCAACCCCAATATATTAGAAAAGAATGTGTTTGTAGCCAGTATTGGAAGAACTCTTATTTCTCTTAAGATTCAGAAACTTAGCTTTCAATCATTTGTTTATGATTCAAAAGGGTAAAAAGAGAACGAGAACCTGGAGAACAGATATTTTCCCCTTTGCCTTAGAGGTGGTAACAGTGTGAGGTTTACAGATGAGTCCTCACCGCAGGAAGCTCATGGAGGGAGTGCCTTTTGATTTCTTGGCCAGTGAATAGAAATGCACTGCGTACAATCTTGGCAATTTTTTTTAACCTTATTTTAAAAAGATGACTTTGGGAGGCCAAGGCGGGCAGATTACCTGAGGTCAGGAGTTTGAGACCAGCCTGACCAACATGGAGAAACTGCATCTCCATTAAAAATACAAAATTAGCAGGATGTGGTGGTGCATGCCTATAATCCCAGCTACCAGGGAGGCTGAGGCAGGAGAATCGCCTGAATCTGAGAGGCGGAGTTTGTGATGAGCCAAAATCACACCATTGTACTCAGCCTGGGCAACAAGAACGAAACTCCGTCTAAAAAAAAAAAAGAAAAGAAGAAAAAAGACATAACTTCGTGGAAAGAATGCTACAACTTCCAACAGGAATTTGTTTTGGTGCAAAAGGTGAAAATGTGACGAATCCCCACTGCCTCCTAACCCCCTACATCCATTGGTGTCCCAGAAGCATAGAATGGTCCTTGGGAGCCTAGGTGGTCACACTGATTCTAGTTTGGGACTTTACTGCCTTCACATTTCTCAAAGGGGCTGTCAGTGCCTCCCAAGCAGGAGGTGCTCACCTCTGAAGAGAATGGCAGGCGGGGGAGGCTTTGTTGGTGATGCAGCTGTCACATCCTATTAGTGCATAGGTGGGTGTCATAGGGTACGGGATGTATGTCATTTATAGACAGAAATTGCATAATTAAATTTGATAGAATTTTGACGTTTTCTTGGCATGCAATTTGTTCGTCAAGTGAAAAGCCTTGAGGAAGTTGATCATGTGGAGTTTGGAACTCCAGAGTTCAAGACTAGGTGTTTTTCACAGTGGAAGGGGAGCTCGAGAGCAGGTGTGATTAGAGCAGTCTTAAAGGCTCCTGGAATGTCCTGCTCTTGCCTTTGGCTTCTAGCCTTGTACACTCAGGAAAAGAGGATGAAGACAAAGCTACATTTTTCCCCCAAATTGTTTGAGAATGTGGACATATGCATAGACTTTAGTTCCTCCCTATTTGCTCTCTCTTAAAAAAGGCATTTTTTCCTAGCGCTTTGGGAGGCCGAGGCGGGTGGATCATGAGGTCAAGAGATCGAGACCATCCTGGTCAACATAGTGAAACACCGTCTCTACTAAAATTACAAAAAATCAGCTGGGCATGGTGGTGCGTGCCTGTAATCCCAGCTACTCAGGAGGCTGAGGCAGGAGAATTGCCTGAACCCAGGAGGCGGAGGTTGCAGTGAGCCGAGATCGTGCCATTGCACTCCAGCCTGGGTAACGAGAGCGAAACTCCGTCTCAAAAAAAAAAAAAAAGGCATTTTTATTGTGAAGTATAACTCACATGTGAAACGTAGACAAAACACAAATATGTAGCCCAATTATCAATGGCAATGTTAGCACTAACGTATCTGCCACGGGTCGCCCCTTTGACCTTGGTTATACATATGAAGCCAAACAATACATACACCTTTGTGTCTGGCTTCCTTCCTTTAGCACTGTGTGTATGACATTCATCCATGATGGTGTGCTTAGTGGTAGTTTTTCACTGTCAATGCTGTGTAGAATTCTATTGTGTGACTAGACCTTAGTTTATTTATTCTACTGTCGAGAGACATGATGGTTGTTTCTATGTTTTCACCATTACAAACAGTGCTGCTATGAACGTTTTTGCACATGCCTACATATCTGAAGCATTTGATAGAACTATAATGCCTAGAATGTACCTTGGGAAATTCTGATTCCTTGGGAATGAACATGGTTGAGGCATAAGACATAGATATGTCCAAAGTTCATAGATTATACAAAACTGCTTTCCAAAGAAAATGTAACAATCACCCAATGAAGTAACCGTATTCAGGATCTGACATCTTTTATTACTAGTCATGCCAGCATCTGATTTCCACTTCAAGGTGACCCTGATAACAGACCTCAAGGTGCATATGAACATTCTTGCTCAGTAAGAAAATTCAGCTCTGCCTGTTTCTGGTCACAGGCTCTTAGAAATGTCTTCAAAAGAACTTGATGGAATGGCTTTGTCATAAAAAGCAAACAGGAGGAAAATAGGGTACAATTTGGTACTTCACCAAAAATTAAAAATGTATTTCAGTGGTTTTCTAGAAGTTGGCCATCAATGATTTCATATTTTTCTGTTGACTAATGAGGAAAAAACAAATCTGGTTTTGAATTGCAACAGACCTAAGGAAGCACACATTTCGAGGGGAAATATAGTATTCTGTGACACTGTCTGGAATACCACACTGGGATCCTTTAAACTTTTATGTTCATTTTGTCAGGACAAAGACTTCTGAGATGAAAAGCAGGTCTGGGCATACCTGGTTCCTGTGAGAGCTGTCACCCACGTGGGGAAGAAACAACAGGGAGCTCTTGTCTCTTTAAACTCTTCCTAACAGACCCAGATGCTGATATTGCCATGTTCTGTACAGTTAGCCGAAAAGATCTATCCCCTCTCTAGACACACGCTCACCCACACACTGTATGGACAGTTCCAACAACTGTATGCCAACATCAAACGAGAGCCACAGCACCCCTTCTGAGTTTTCAGCGGAGTTGTGCTTTTGTGCTTCTGCATCACTTAGGGAAAGGAAGACTGAAGATGTGTGCCTTCCACCCTGGCCTGCTACCAGCGATCTCTCAGTCACAGCAGCACTTGCCACCTCCACGTGAGCTTTTGGCATGTGACTGTGCCAGTCTCCCAGCTGGCATTTTAATTTGAGATTGTACACTAGCCAAGGTGGGGAAGAAATCCAAAGGCAGTGTGTCGAGAAAGAGGAGGAGGAGGAGGAGGAGGATTTGTCAAGTGGTGGAAGGACATTTCTGAAGACTTTCAGCAAATCAGCAGATTGACTATGTGGCCCCCAAAGCCTGGTAAGATCCTGTCCTGGTAAAGTGTTGAATAATCAGATTGTTAAGAACATCATCGTGTGTGCGAAGACCATAACACTGTCATAGATAAGTTAACTGCTTTCCCAGTTTCTCCAAAGAAAAGGTTAGTAGAGTTTCCCAAAATAGTTGTCAAACTGAAGAAGGGCTTTTAAATATTTAGCAAACTCCATTTGGGCTAGAGTGGCTGGGAGTAAAACCATCCAGAGATGTGTATGAACAGCTTTGGGAGGCAGCATCTTTCAGGGTCTCGGAGAACAGGCTCTGCAGTTGGATGCCTGAAATGAACTCAATGTTATCAATTGCTAGCTCAGGTGACCTTAGGAAGTCACTTAACTACTTTCTGCCTCAGTTTCCTGAGTAAGGGTTGCTGTGGGATTAACTGATAATGCTAATGCCTGGCACATAAATGTTGCTTAATAAATTTGAGCTCCTATTGTTCATGTGAGAGCAAGGATACCGTGGGCCCTAAGGGATGGCTTCTCAGGGCCCCTCATGCTGGGGTCCTCAGAGTCAACTGCATGTTGATTAAGTGGGATCCAGGGGATCTGAAAACATGACACTGTTTTCTGGCATCTTATTGAGATACCCCGAAACATCAAGTGGCTTCTCAGACGACTATCCCTGTGACTTTCTGCCAAGAGACCACTACGGATATGACCATGAGGGATATGGCCAACACCCATTCCTACAAGTCTAGGGAAAGTATTAGCCTTCTACCATTCAGAAAAGGTATCCCACCCATCTTACCTCAGCATCAGGGGGCTGTCTCTTCCGTCTCTGAACTCTAATCTCTAATCTCTGTAATTTTGAATCTTTCCTCTTGCTTTGCTATGTAACTTGCTACTCATTCATTTATGTAAAAGTCTTTGTTGAGCACCAACCACACATTACAAATGCTTAGAATATTGCAATGGGCTTTGCATTCTTGTGAGGGAGATAAATAAAATCTCAGCTAACAGACAAATAAATAAAACAGTAATAAGTGGTAAAAAGTTTTACACCATGAAGGAATTCAACAAGGGACTGAGAGAAGAAGAAAGGGGATGCCAGTTTGAACTGAATGGTCAGAAAAGGGCCTTCCAGAAGAGGTGGCATTAGTGCTCAGACCCCTCTAATCCAGAGAAGTGGTGTCTGTGCACAGAGCAGGGGGCTGGGGAGCTAGGCAGAGGGGGCCACATGGCAAAGGTCTTGAAGTAGGAAGAAGCTGGGACAAAGGAAGAGCAAAGGGGCCAGTGAGGTGGGAGAGAGGGAGCATGGGGAGAATGGTAGGAGGTGAGGCCAGCGAGGGCAGGGCAGATGGTGTAGGGCCTTGGAGCCATGGAAGGAAGACAGGCTTAGTATAACTAGACTGGTTGGCTCTTCCGGCAGGGAGGATGCTGTATTTCTCTTCATGTATCCTGATTTTTCCACTCTCACCCTGTATTAGTCTGTTCTCACGCTGCTAATAAAGACATACCTGAGACTGAGTAATTTATAAAGGAAAAAGATTTAATGGACTCACAGTTTCACATGGCTAGGGAGGCCTCACAATCATGGCAAAGGAGAAAAGCAAGGGCACATCTTACATGGTGGCAGGCAAGAGGGATGTGTAGAGAAACTCTCCTTTATAAAATCATCAGATCTTGTGAGACTCATTCATTATCATGAGAACAGCATGGCAAAGACCCACCCCCATGATTCAATTACCTCCCATCAGGCTCCCTCCCACAGCACATCGGGATTATTGCAATTCGAGGTGAGATTTGGGTGGAGACACAGAGCCAAACCATATCACACCTCAAAACCATCCCCATCACCTATCCCAGTGCCATATAGGAGATATAATAAAGAGTTGCTGAATAGGATAATCTCTGGTGCTCTCGGTGTACATTAAAGGGCAAATTAGTGAGAGGATCTGGAAAATGAGAGCTTGTAGAGCTCCCAGCATACAATTCATCTTTGCACTTGGTTTTACATTTGGAAATACCTTTCATAAAGGTAAATGCTGGATCTTCTCTAATTCTGGAGATGATTTCCTGAGAAAGCTTTATGTAGATTAAGTTTTATCTTACATACAGTAGGAGGGCTGGCAGATTGAAGAGATCCAACTTCAAATCATTTTCTACAACATAGACACATTATGAAATACGAAAAATAAATTCTCCGTCTTTCAAATACAAGTTTGCATTTTCGTAAATGTCCACTGTATGACCTGCACCTAGTTACCCTGGGCTGCCCACACAGCCCAATTATTGTTAATATCCTCCACCTGAGCCTGGCTTGCCTTGACCAGGGATGGAAGGAAATTGCTGCATTTTATAGCAGAAAGTTGGCAGTTAAGAGGGAATCTTTACTTCTCACCACATAGGGAAGGTAGCTAGGGTTTTAAAAAAAGTATTGTTTATTAGGCACCTGTAGACATTGGATTAAATGTATTATATGCATTCTTTATTCACTTATTATTTAACTGATGAGGAAGCCAGTGCTCTGAGGGATGGAGTTTGTTGTCTAAGCCCATAGTCACTGCCAGGATTTGAACCAGGTTTTTCCTTGATATAATTTCTGAAGGGGAGCCCTCACAGATACCACTTTGGCCATTTTTCATATTTTGTCATTTGCATGGACATGCAGCTCATAGTACACACTGGACCAGGCTGAGTGTCTAAGCAAGGCTGTGCTGTGGGCTGAGAGACAAAAGGGAACTACACACAGAGAAGCAGCCATTGTTATTTAGCCTTATAAAACACAGCTCGTTCATCTTCAGTCTATGGTCACCTAGCTGATTGTCTTGCAGAAGAGCTTTATAAAAAGACATATTTCTACTCTACTCTTAGAAAATGGTCTAGGCCGGGCACGGTGGCTCATGCCTGTAATCCTAGCACTTTGGGAAGCTGAGGCAGGTGGATCACCTGAGGTCAGGAGTTCGAGACCAGCCTGGTCAACATGGTGAAACCCCATCTCTTCTAAAAATAATAATAATAATAAAAATTAGCTGGGTGTGGTGGTGTGTGCCTGTAGTCCCAGCTACTTGGGAGGCTGAGGCAGGTGAATTGCTTGAACCTGGCAGGCGGAGGTTGCAGTGAACCAAGATTGCACCACTGCACTCCAGCCTGGGTGACGGAGTGAGACTCCATCTCAAAAAAAGAAAAAATAAGAAAAAGAAAATGGTCTGTAGAACTGGAGAGAGGCCTGGAAACTGACATATTTAAAAAGCTGTCTCCAAGGATTAGGCTGTGTAGCCAGGTTTACAAAGTGCCTCACTGCTTGGCACTCAGCCTGCCTCACTATGTTCCACCTTCCTACCCAGACCGCCCTCAAATAACTTTGGACTCCTAGAACCCCCAAGGTGAGATTCAAAAAGCTTCTTTTCCCACTGACATCCTGTTTGTTAATAAGGTCAACTTCTTCCTTGTCAAAGAAATAGCATCCATCCTTCAAGCCTTAACCAGAAAATAATCATTTTGGTACAATGCCATCAATCTGACATTCAGACAAGACACAGACTTCAAGGCATGGGAGTAAGTCATCATAGTGTCATCATAACCCAATGTCCAGAACACCCCAACCTCCTCCCCTTTTGAAAAATTATTTCCTGGGTTTCATTAGCCAGAGGTTCTGCTTTTTGGTACTATTGCCATGTCATTGAGTTTTGGTACATCAGGATCAGCATTTTAATAGCTAATATGGGTTAGAAAGCACCCATAAAATTTAAACCCTCTCTGAGCCTATTTCTTCCTGTGTAAAAGAGGGATGCAAAGTACTGATCTCATAGGGTTGTTTTAAAGATTAAATGAGATTATAGAGCTGAAACAATGGCTTTTAAACTTGGATTTATATTGGAATCACCTGGGGAGTTTAAAAAACTACTGATGCCTGGATCTACCCCTGGGGATTCTGATTTAATTAGTCTGGGGTTCCACCCCATACTAATGCGTCAGGAGCTTTAAGCAGCATCCAGGTGATTCTTAAATGCAGCCTGACTGTGAGTTGGTGATCTAAAGCACCTGCCTGGTGCCTGACCCATTAAGTGAACAATCAAGAAAGCCGATGGGGAGATTTTGGGAGCAGGACTGATGTTAACATCTCACAAATAATTTGGAGAATTATCTCTAATCTGCATGCTTAAAACTAATTTCCTAAACTGTTCCAAATGGCTCTTGGGGAAAGTCTTCACCAGTGTCCACGTTTACAAACTTTTCATTGCTCCCATTGATTGATCTATTAAATGTTCCCAAGCGTATGTAATAAGAATTGACCTTAGGGATGGGACAAGTTATGGGTCTCAAAGGCACAGTAAGGATGGGGACCAGGGTGTAGGTATCTTTAAATTCTCAACCCACTTGGACCGATAGCTGTTCAATCTTGTTGAATGAAAAAACTTGTGATTGTAATTCCTTATTCCAGGTTACTTTGGTTTGAAATGAATTCCTGCTGTTCCCCTAGTCTCTGAGTCTCTCAGGCTTGAGTGTTTATTCCTGAAGCAGGCCCTGCCCTGCTGTGTCACCCAGGCATTCAAGCCTCAATTGCCTGCAAACTAACAGGAGAATTTCAGCCAAGGATATTCAGTCTGCAGACTGATTCTAAGTGGGTGGAATGGGGTAATATTTCTGCTCGTGGTCCTAGAGCAGAACATTTTTTCCCCAAATTTTTAGCCTTTGAATTGTCAAAATCATCTTTGGTGACTTGGCTCCTTTTGCTCTAGTTTAGCCAGGAAATTAATTTTTTTCCTTCTTTCCTTTCTCTCTTTTTTTTTTTTCTTGAGGTGGAGTTTCACTCTTGTCCCCCTGGCTGGGGTGCAATGGTGCTATCTCCACTCACTGCAATCTCTGCCTACCGGATTCAAGCGATTCTCCTGCCCCAGCCTCCCAAGTAGCTGGGATTACAGGTACCCGCCATCATACCCAGGTAATTTTTGTATTTTTAGTAGAGACAGGGTTTCATCATGTTGGTCAGGCTGGTCTTGAACTCCTGACCTTAGGTGGTCCACCCACCTTGGCCTCCAAAAGCACTGGGATTACAGGCGTGAGCCACCGTGCCCGGCCAGGAAATTTCTTCCTGCTTTTTGATTCCAAGACTTTTATTGGTGATGGGTGATGAAGTAACGATGAAGAATGCAGACGAGTTCCTAGCAGAAAGTACCTTTCTATCAGAGAGGCTAGAACACCTTCACTCAAATGCCTAAGGCAGAAGGTGTGGACCCCTGCTTCCATGACCAAAAACAATCTGAGCAGTCACAAAATGAGAATTTCAAGTGGTTGTTACTGAAGAAAAGTAAAATTCTTACCGGGGCAACTTTTCTGTTCTTAATCACATTTCAATCAAAAGCAAATCGAACATTCTGTGTGTAAATAGGAAAGTCTCTTATCATGAGCTTGAGTGATGTGAGCCAGCTGAACAAAAGGGTCTCATGACAAGGTGTTTGCCTTTTTTATGCAAATATAAAATACATATTCATGAACTTTATTTTAGGGAGAGAAATTCTAAATGGCAAAACTAAGTTTTATTTCACATGTGCACAAATATCTTAAATCCTTATGAGAACAACGTAGGGTATAATTATACATTTTTAAATGTACAGGTGTAGGTGTACTTGTTCATATGTGCCCATTTTTACTGGAAATCAGATATTGAATCATAGTCAATTCCCATCCAAAGACGATGAACATGGCTTGAAAAATCCCAGAATTATTATTATATAGATGTCCCAGGCCAGGCATGGTGGCTCACACCTGTAATCCCAGCACTTTGGGAGGCAGAGGGGAAGGATTGCTGAAGCCCACGAGTTTGAGACCAGCCTGGGCAACGTACTGAAACCCTATCTCTAGAAAAAATTAAAAAGTTATCCAGATATGATGGTGCATGGCTTTAGTTCCAGTTACTCAGGAGGCTGAGGTGGGAGGATCACTTGAGCATGGGACACTAAGCTATAATCACACCACTGCACACTCCAGCCTGGGTGATAGAGTGAGACCATGTCTCCAAAAAAGAAATCTCACAGTTGTTCAACCAGGAACTCCTTGGCCCTAATCGTATCATAATAGCAAGTCAGATGAGTTTGCCCAGCTAGCTAAACCAGCAATGTCTTGTTTTCTTTTAATTGTCTTCAGTACAAATAATTTTTTTCCTTTTTATGGCAGAAAATATCAAAATACCAAAAGTAGAGAGAAGGCTATAAGGTATCTCTGTATGTACATCACCCAGCTTCAGCAGTTCTCAGCTCATGGCCCATCTGGTTTCATCTATAATAATCCATCTCCACTCCCGGAAAAAATCCATACAAATCCAAGATAGAATGTTATTTTGTCAAAGCTTTTTGTCTTTTAAACCAAAGCTGAAATAACCAAGTGTTCATACATTAAAGGTATTAACCAATTTCCATCTAGTCATAAACTGTTAGATTGACCAAATTCAGTTGCTAGAGGAAGCAAAATAATTGCTACGCTAAATTTAACTTAAATAGTTTATGTAATCAGATATAATCGCTGTTTATAAATTCTTCTGAACATTAAGTAGCAAGTTGCTAATCTAGCTTTAAATTTGAAAATGTTAAATACTGGCCTTAACCTTCTGGGTTCATCTCCTAAGAGATGTGTTTCTGTCTACATCTGTGTATGGCCATAGGTCTCTGATTATCTCACAAGACTGCTCTCAAATTCTCCTAGGCCAGCAAGTTCAGTTTTTGATCTGTTGGTTATGATATTTGTGATTTACAGATGTGAAAATTGTTATCCCATTGTTTTTAGATAAGACTATGGAAGGAAAATTAGGATAATTGGAAAATGTTTATAAAGCTTTTGTAAGTTTTGCTGAGTGTTAAATACATTTGACTTCATTACTCAATTTAAAATGGTGTTTGAAGTTTTTAAAACTTAACAAAGGAAGCCTTTTAGGTATAATTTATAACTTGAACTGTGGTCATTAATGGTTATTATGCCTTTAGAAAATCATTTCACTTTTCTTAAATAGTTTTCCAACTATTTGTTAAATTAGTCACCACTGATTAAAGCAGAATGCACAGGGAGACAGAGTCATTAATTTGGACAAACTGAGGTGATCAGTCTAAATTTCAAGTATGTTTAAAGAAGTACTTTAAAAAACTGACATACATTGAAACTTATATTGAGATGTTTCCCTATTAAGAATAATTAAGAGAAAATACATATCTGAGAAGCTTGTTTTATAAAAATATTTCAAAGGATTTTATTTACATTTTCTAGATAAGCAGACCACATCTATCTTTCTGAAGATTTATTCATGTTATATTAGTTGTTTGCTAGGCAAACTCTTCCTTTGTGGATTATTCAAAGGCAAAATTTTAGTCATTCCAGCTGAGATAGAATTATCAAAAATTCTGAGGGAGAATGCAAATTAATGAAAATTTAATTTGCAAAAAAATCGGGTTGGGCATGGTGACTTACCCCTGTAATATCAGCACTTTGGGAGGCCAAGGCAGGAGGATTGCTTGATGCCAGGAGTTTGAGACCAACCTGGGAAATAGAGTAAAACCTTGTTCTACAAAAATTTAAAAAATTAGCTGGGCATGATGGCATGTGCCTGTAATCCCAGCAACTTGGGAGGCTGAGGCAGAAGGATCTCTTGAGTCAGTTCAAGGCTCAGTGAACTGTGATTGTACCATGTCCTGTGTGACACAGCATGACCCCCTCTCAAAAAAAAAAAATTATGCCTACCTGGGCATAATTTACTAGAGAGTAAATCATTTAGGAAAGCCAAGTTTTCTGGATGGTTGAGACTTTATCTTTTCAAGTAGATTAGGAAAATACATCTTAATTTTTATGAAACTCTTTAAAATAACCAAAATACTTCCCTGTTTTCTTTAGGAATTAGCCCAAAAACATGTCTTCTTAGGCAATGAAAAGTAAGCTTTCTGAACAATTACTTTACTTGTTCAGAGGCATCAGGTATTTTTTTTTTTTATCTACTAGAATCAAGTCTCAGAAAGTGTGTCTGGGGTGTGTGTGTGTGTACATTTATATTCCCGCATATTTCCTAATCACCTCACCGTTGCTATGGTCATTGTGTCCGCCTATAGTAAAATACTCCACTCAACAAGACCCAGCCTCCAACTTGATACTTCCCTGAACTCTGTCTTCTTGGGAAACAGATAATCATGTTCATTAGAATGCTGCCTGAAGTCAAAGCCATACAACTCTACGTGAAGCCCACTGGGCTCCTGGAAATGGAATGCAGGCTGCTAAGTGTTGGGGCATCCGTACCTCTTGCTCTGGAGGCTCAGCTGTTGTTCCTGCTCACTTTCTAGTTCTTAACTGGGTCCCAGATTAATAAGGGCTGAGGCACCAGTGCTTCAAACTGGAGTGACATTCTTGTATTTAACACCTTGTAGTTCCTCTTCAGACCAGTAAAAGGATGCTGATTAGAATCTCTCATTTGTCACCCAAGTTAGAGGACATGCATGTAGAATGTAAGTAACAATTAGAAATTCTGAATCCCTTCAATAAAATAGATTCATTACTAATCAAGCCAAGAAGACTCAATATGTTAATTTTAAAACATATATTTGTATCATTAAAAAAATTATTGGCCTCATATCTATGAGACAAGTACTGGTTTTATCTTAAATATTCATCTCTATCAGAAAAATGGATGAAGCTATTAAAAGATGGGCCCTCTCTAATTTGGGCACTTTTTTGGCCACATTACAGTATAATGATCACACATGACAGATATTAACATACTTTTACTAATTAAAACATGTTTTCTCTCTCTGTTTTCAAAAGTATTTGTTAATTTTAATCAAATAGAGCATTTTGGCTCTACAATAGTGTCGGGGGTTTAATAATGGCTATGCTTCCCCTACGGTTGTTCGTGTCCTAATCCCTGGAACCTGTCAATGTTACCTTACATGACTTTGTGATGTGATTAAGTTACAGATCTTGACAAGGGGAGATTATCCTGGATTATCCGCATGGGCTCAGTGTAATCACAAGGATCCTTATAAGATATTTATAAGAGGCAAGAAGGTTACAGCCAGACAAGAAAAGGCCATGTAATCATGGAAGCAGGAGGAGAAAGGGTGACACGATGTGGAGTCCCGGAGCCGTGGAATGAGGACAGTCTTTGGAATATGGAAAAGGCCAGGGATGGTGTTTTAATTCATTTTCTGCTGCTATAAACAGAATACCATAGTCTGGATAATTTGTAAGTGATAAACATTTATTTGGATTACAGTTTGGAAGGATGGGAGGTCTAAAATCAAAGGGCCACACCTGGTGAGAGCTTTGTTGCTGTATCCTCCCATGGCAGAAGAGCAAACATGGTGCAGAGAGGAAGGAGGCCAAACTTCTCCTTTATCAGGAGCCCACTCCTGAGATAACATCATTAGTCCATTCATGAGGGAAGGTCTAATTCATGATCTGATCACCTCTTAAAGGTCCCACCTCTTAATATTGTCACAATAACAAATTAATTTCAACATGAATTTCGAAGGGAACATTCAAACCATAGCAGGTAGATTTTCTTCTAGAGCGTCCAGAAGAAACCAGCCTTGCTAACTTTAGCCCTGTGAGATTGATTGTGGGTTTCTGTCCTCCAGAACCTTAAATGTCTTAGTCTGTTTTGCGTTGCTCTAAAGGAATACCTGAGGCTGGGTAATTTATAAAGGGAAAGGGTTTTTTGGCTCATGGTTCTGAGCTGAAAGTTTCAAGACTGGCCATCTGCGTCAGGTAAGGGTCTCAAGCCGCTCATGGCAGAAAGTGAAGGAGAACCCACATGTGCAGAGATCACCTGGTGAGAAAGGAGTCAACAGAGCAGGGAAGATGCTTTTCTTTTTTTTTTTTTTTTTTTTTGAGATGGAGTCTGCTGTCACCAGGCTAGAGTGCAGTGGCTCAATCCCGGCTCACTGCAACCTCCGCTTCCTGGGTTCAGGTGATTCTCCTGCCTTAGCCTCCTGAGTAACTGGGACTATAGGTGCATGCCACCACGCCCAGCCAATTTTTGTATTTTTAGTATAGATGGGTTTCACCATATTGGGCAGGATAGTCTCAATCTCCTGACGTTGTGATCCGCCCGCCTCAGCCTCTCAAAGTACTGGGATTACAGGCATGAGCCACTGCACCCAGTCCCAGGTTCTTTTTAACAACCAGCTCTCATAGGAACTACTAGTGTGAGAGCCCACCCCTGAGGGAGGGCATTAATCTATTTGTGAGGGATCTGCCCTCATGACCCCAATACTTCCCATTAGACTCTACCTCCAACATTGGGGATCGATTTTCAACCTGAGGTTTGGAGTGGACAAAACATAGCAAAGACAATAAATTTGTGTTGTTTTAAACCACAAAGTTTGCAGTAACTTGTTACAGCAGCGATTGTAAACTAGTATGCATGGGAAATAAGATCTCCTGCTTAAAAAAAGGCATACATTAACAAACACGGAAATCATGTAGTCCACTCAGATTTTACCTTCCTTCTCCTGTTTATCCTTCAACAGAACAGTAAGCATGAACTTTGTCTTTTTCAATTTTTAAATACATTCTTAATTTAGGATTAATTAACCTAAAAGAAGGAAATGTTCTTCCTAAGCCCTTTAAAATCCCAGTGGATAAAGCTGGCTTTTCACTTCAGTGGACTCCCTTGTATCATGGCTTCCACTATTTACTGGCAAGAAAGACTTTTTGTAAAACCCTACCAGCAAGCGTACTTTTGAGTGACTCATCCTCAGTTC
Organism: Cebus imitator; assembly: GCF_001604975.1. Classification (NCBI taxonomy): domain Eukaryota; kingdom Metazoa; phylum Chordata; class Mammalia; order Primates; family Cebidae; genus Cebus; species Cebus imitator. The sequence continues at coordinate 1,292,970 of NW_016107546.1, read as the reverse complement.
TAAAATGTGTTGCAGGGTGGTGGTTCTTACTGAGAGACGATCGCTATGAGCCCACGCCATCCCAGCTCCTCACTAGATGATTAAGAGTTGATTAAGAGTTGACTCTGCTACTGTGTGTTGAGAATCCTGGCAGGAAATTGAACCAGATATTTGGAATAAGAGGCCAAGTAATACATTTGTAACGTTTGTCAGAAGGTCACAATACTATGTTGTCTCTAATACTAGACAACATATTCTCATTTTATATTTTTTTTACAAATTGGTATTTCCACTATTAGTGTGCCATATCACAGATAATTTAGAATGTGGAAAAATAAGAGAAATGATGCATGTCCCTTTCTTAACACAACCACTCTCGGTGTTAGTATATTTTCATGCACTCTTTTACTCTCTGTTAACACAGTTGTTTTATTTTAATTCAAATAGCTGTCAATGTACCTATGGTTTTGCATCTTTCTTTTTAAACTGAACACTGTGTCATAAACCTAAAATAACGATAACTCTGAACTTTAAAATATCTTCACATAAGTATCTGAGTTTATATGATGATTCTTTAGTTGTAAACATCAGAAACCAAGTTTGGTCATCTTCAGCACAAAGATACTATATTGAAGAGATATTGAGGAGCTCACATAATAGAAGGATGGAGAACTAGGAGAGGGACAAGAACAGGAACTGGGGCAGCTCTGGGCAGTGAGACAGCGAAAGAATCCAGCCTTTTTTCCTGGCCACTGTCTCTAGAATGGATGTAGTTTTTTCTGTCCTTAAGGCGCTGTAGTCAAGAATTGAACCTTGAAGGAGACAGTTTGGTTGACCTAGCTTGGGTTCTCTGCCCAATTTCTGACAAGGTAGGCCAGGACAGTGTGCAAGTAAAAGGGCCATGAGAAGAGGGAATGGAAGCTAGGTGGCTGAGAAACAATGACCAGGTCAGAGGACAGCCAGGCGGAACTCACAACACCCCTGTTCACCAAAGTCAACTCAATTGATCTTAGAGGCTGGGTGAAATAGGATGCCCTTCCCAGGGAAGGAGGACTCTCTTCAGTCAAAGGAACATTTCAAATAGCAACTATTTTGATAAACCAAAACAAAGTATTTTGCCTTATTTTGTTTTAGCAAAAGCAAATTGAGCTCCACATTACATTTCTATCATTTTTTGTAAATATGAAGTCTTCTAACCAATGTGACAGAAAAAGCAATTTTTTTCAGCTGCAATAGCTGCCTCTGAAAATGTAAGAAGCATGGATGCAGTGTGTCTTATATGTAAGTAGGTTTTAATCATCATTTTGCTCATTAAACACTATTTGATCATTAAACAGTATTTATATATAAGACATGCTGAAATCATGCTTTTTCTAATGCATTTCTGCTTGAATTCGTAAACCCTGCAGTAACAAGTAGATTTCTCAGACTTCCCAGCTGGCTTTTTTGGATGTTCTTTACCTCTGGGACTCCAGAGTTTTCCCAGGGATGGGTTTAGCCATGATGGTTGGTTTCCAGATACCTAAGGGCACTGTAGGATGTTGGGGGAAAGGAGTATCCTGTCAACCTGGGGAGTTCGGCAGTTGGAAATTAACTTTAATGAGTCAAGACATCAAAGTGGGAAGGATTTAATGCCCTCTTTGGTTAAAAGTTGAAAGAGGTCAGGTATGGTGGCTTGTGCCTATAATCCTGGCACTTTGGGAGGCCAAGGCAGGTGGATCACCTGAGGTCAGGAGTTCAAGACCAGCCTGACCAACATGGTGAAACACTATCTCCTCCAAAAATACAAAAATTAGTGGGATATAGTGGAGGGCACCTTGAGAGGGCTACTTGAGAGGCTGAGGCAGGAGAATCACTTGAACCTGGGAGATGGAGGTTACAGTGAGCTGAAATCACACCATTGCACTCCAGACTGGGTGACAGAGTGAGACTCCATTTCAAAAAATATATATATTGAAAGACTCTCTTCACTTTTTGCTTTTCAACTGGTTATTTGGTCAGCTGAGCTGCCTCCCAGAGCTGTGATATGCTGACAACATCTAACAGCCTTATTTTCCCCAGCCGTCGGAATTGTCTGGAATCCCACTTGGAGCCCTTCCAAACCCAGTAACCACCTCTCCACCATTCAGCATTTTAGCTCATTAAGTCACTTAACTAGAACATCTTGGAGGCTGTTGGGCCAGTTGCCATGGACTTGCCAAGGAATGAGGGTGTCTCTCTTATGAAGAGAAAAAACTGCCTCTCTAGCCCTTATTTAACATGTCCGTTTTTGAGTACCTTCTAGAAACCAGCTGTGTCAAAAGTCTCAGGATACAGTAGTGATAAAGGGCAGGGTTTCTTGCAGCTAACAGTCTAGTACGGAGGCAGGCAATTTAAAAAGTAATTATCATGGAGGGGGAAGAGTCCTGGGGGTGGTGTGGAGTTTAGGGTACTGGGGAACACCTCATGGGGATCTAATCTGGTCTAAACTGGAGGAATATACAAGCTAAGACCTGAGTGTGAAGAAGGAACATGGAAGGTATGATCTGAGTATGAAGGAGGAACATGAACTCCAAGGCCTGAGTATGAGTCGCCAGTGGGAAGACGTGGGAGCACTGAGATGAAAATAGTTCAGGCAAGAGGTAATGGTACACACAAAGCCACCAGCATATTTAAAAACGGAAAGACGTTAGGCATATCCAGGGAGAGGAGACTGGTGGGAAGAAGTTGGCAGGGATCAGATTATGAATGGCTTTTCTTCATAAACCCTTATTAGTCATGTTAATGAATTTGACTTTACTTTAGTGGCAATGGGGAGCTACTGGGGGTTTAAGCAGAAGAACTGATGTGAAAAGAACACTTCTCGTAGACCTTTCTCCAATGGAATTGGAGCCTCTGGAGGGAAGGAACTGCTAGAATATGAAATTCCATCAAATTCCAAACCATTTCTGCCACAGTCAAAGCCAGAAAGCACATGGCAGCCTCTGGATATAATAAACCCCCTCCAAAGATATTTAAGCAAGGGACCTCCCTGAGATCCCGAACAATGAGCTAGTTTCCAGCCAACATAGTGTCTCTCTATGCTCCCTCACAGATAGGATCTTGGCCAGTCAACTGCTCTGAACAGAGTGGCAGGGTTAAAAGAGACCTCAGAACTCATCTTAGTCCAAAGCCCTCATTGCTGATGAACAAGCCGAGGGCCAGGGAGATGAAGGGCCTTATCTGAGGTCACACAGCCATTCAGGAGAAGAGATAGGGCTGAGGCCCCTGTCCAACTCCCAGGACAACCAGCCACCAATTAGCAGAAATAACATCCTTTATGATCCTCCAGGGCTCTATTGTATAAACCTACCTCTTGGAAGACTTTAGATGGACCTGGGTACCTAGGGCCTCTGCCTTGTCTCACATCTTTCACACCAAAGATGGCTAGACTTATAATTCTAAGAGGCAGAATGTAGTTGAGGGTGGTCTCTGTGTGCTAAGAAAATCTGCAGAGGTGCCTATCTGGACCCTGGCCTGTCCTTTCCCTGTGTGGAGTTGAGGCAGTACAGGAAGAGGCTTGGGGAGGGGCCTGAGCGGAGTCTGAGTGAAGATGCAGGGGTTCCCCCATTCCAATGCCTGGTATCTCATGTGTCCTGAAGAACTGTTGAAATCCTCTGTATTTTTCCACTGCTTGGTTCCCAGAACTTTCCACAATGTAGAGGATCTGAAGAGAAAACTAATTTATGATGAAAATAATCAGTGAGAATGTCAAATGAGATGACTGAAGAAGATGCAGAGTGTCTGGACAGCTCCCCAGCAAAGCATAGGATGCTGGCCCTAAAAGTCCAGCATTCCAGGACAAAAGTGCAAAGTGAAAAGCTGCAGGGAGAAGAGGGAAGAAAGCCACAGAAAGGAGGAGGGCCCAGCGGACATAGGAAGAGGAGCCAGATACAGGAGGAGCTGACCATGGTGCTGCAATCCTACCAAAGGGCAGAAAAGGGACAATGGAGAGCAGATGACCACGAGGAGGAAAGAGATAAAACCAGTTGCTAGAGCATTCCAGCTCTCTGGGTGCACTCATGGGGGGGACAAGCAACCCTTTGTACACCTCAAGAAGACTTGAGTACAGTGCTGTAACAAGGAAGTTTGCAATGAATGATATTCAAAACGATGCCTGTCAGTTATCTAAAGATTAAGGTGGGGTCAAATATTAATAATATTTTATACTGTGAGTCATACAGTCTCAATTCTGCATTTGTATCTTGAAAGCACCGTAAGAACTGTATAAATGAATGAGCTGGCTGTGTACCAATAAAACTTTATTTACAAAACAATGTGCTCTGTCCACTAACACAGGAAAATGTTAGGTATTTTCCCTCCCTCCCTCTCTCCCTCCCTCCCTCTGAGATGGAGTCCCACAGTGTTGCCTAGTCTGGAGTACAGTGGCTATTCACAGGCACAATCATAGTGCACTGTGTTTCCAGACTCCTGGGCTCAAGCAATCCTCCTGCCTCAGCCTCCTGAGTAGCTGGGACTAGAGGCACTTGCCACTGAGTCCAACTTTATGTATTTTCTTAGAAGCTATTTGTTTGCTAGAAACTTAGTCCATTTGAGCTAGTATAGGTAAAGTCAAGATTTTTTTTTTAAGGATTCGACAACTATCCTGGTAGACATCCAAAATGGAAACCAAAATTCAGCCACATCCATGATGACCAGGTCCAGAGAGTTACAGAGATAAACTGCTCCCTCCATCCCTAATGAAGCCATGTGTATGCGTCAGCCTCCATTCTGCCAGTTTTATCCCTCTTGACTGATTCCCTCTTGTGTACACTCGTTTCTAACTGGGTTTTTTCGTGTTCGGATCCCAAATTCCTGGTAGAAAGAATCTGAGTGGTTCAGCATGACCTAGAGCCTGGCTTTGTCAATCAGCTGTGGCTTGTGGGGACCAGTTAATGTGGTAACACTAAGGATGCCAGAGCAGGAAGCAGGTGTGGGGATGAGATCACAATAATTAGTCTCACTACTGTATCCATCCTGCTGTACAGAAAATTCCAAATACTCTTCCATAATACAGAAAAATTGAGGTAGAGATAAAGCCACTTGGAAAAGCCATTTAGTCAAATGTCATAATTATCTGAGAAATTCTGGGTCAAATGACCTAGTAATGCTGCTCCTAGGTATATATAGCTCAAAAATACCTGGGAATGTTCATTCTGATACTGTTTGTGGTGTTAGGGAGTTGGAGACCATCTGGGCTTCTTTACTGGGAGGCCAGAATGTGGTAGAAGCATACGGCGAGATTCAACAATGAGAAGCATAATTTAGACACACACGATACAAACATAGCTTAAAGGCATGCTGCTGAGAGAAAAAGGTAAGGAATTCAATGTGATCTCACACAGCCCAAAAAAATTAATATAAATATAAAACACATGCATAGAAAACATAGATTCTGCAGGAACACATTCAAATAGAATGATACCCATTAAAAACATATTAGGGACTTCTGACTATGATGGGGTAGCTTGTAATAAACTGGTTCTCTCACACGGAACAATGATAAAAGTTGAATAAAACAATATGTGTGAATGTGATCTTATTTAGCAAAATGCTCTTTGGATATGTAATTAAGAATCTTGAGACAAGATTCTTAATTACATATCCTGGATTATCTTGGTGAGCCCTAAATCCGATGATAGACATCCTTATAAAAGACAGAAGAGAAGGCAGAGAGAAGAAGGCCATGTGAAGAAGGCAACAGAGATTGGAGTGATGAAGCGATAGGCCAGGGAATGTCTGGAGCCACCCAAATCTGGACGAGGAAAAGAAGGATTTGGCCATAGAAACTTCAGAGGGAGCACGGCCTTACTGAAAATTCGTTTTCCAATTGCTGTTCTCCTGGACTTTGAGAGAATAAATTTCGGTTGTTTTAAGCCACGCAGTTTGTGGTGATTTGTGATGGAAGCCTAGGAAACTGATACAGTACTGTCACGATTTCCCAAACACTGCAAAGGCTTAGTAACTTTTCCATCATACAGTTTTCTCCTGATTCATAAATTTCTCCTCTTAGACAACAAAAAGTTACTATTGTTTTATGTTAGTTCCACACATATTTAAAACCCAACAAGACATTATGATTATTGTTTTGTCAATAGTCAATACTTTCATTTTTAAAATGACCTGACTTGCTAGAAAATGCCATTTCATTTTAAGTCATATTTCTTTGGTAATACAATCCAATAGTTATTCATTTTCCTTCAGGAAATACCTTTTATATTTTTGTCAACTTTCCTGTTGGGTTCATTAATATTTTCATGATTTGTAAAAATGCTTCATATGTAAGAGAGTAAACCCCTTGTCATATATATTTTATTTATTTATTTTAATTTTTTTTAGATGGAGTCACGCTCTGTCAGCCCAGACTGAAGTGCAATGGTGCTATCTTGACTCACTGCAACCTCCGCCTCTGGGGTTCAAGTGATTCTCCTTGCCTCAGCCTCCTGAGTAGCTGGGATTATAGGTGCCCACCACCACACACAGCTAATTTTTGTATTTTTAGTAGAGATGGGGTTTTGCTGTGTTGGCAAGGCTGGTCTTGAGCTCCTGACCTCAGGAGATCCTCCCACCTCGGCCTCCCAAAGTGCTGGGATTACAGATGTGAGCCACTGCACCTGGCCTATTTTAATTTTTTAAAACTTTTTATTTCCATAGGATTTGGGGGAACAGGTGGTGTTTGGTTACATGAGTAAGTTCTTTAACAGTGATTAGTGAGATTTTGGTGCACCCATCTCCTGAGCAGTATATACTGAACCCAATTCATGGTCTCTTATCCCTCACCCCCTCTTCACCCTTTCCCTCCTTGTCCCCAAAGTGTCATTCTTATGCCTCTGCATCCTCATAGCTTAGCTCCCACTTAATGAGTGAGGACGTATGATGTTTGCTTTCCCACTCCTGAGTTACTTCACCTAGCATAATAGTCTCTAACCCCATCCAGCTTGCTACCAATGCCATCACTTCATTCCTTTTTATGGCTGAGTAGTACGTCATATATATTTTAAATATCTTCTCTGCTTTTTTTTTTTTGTCTTTCAGTTTTGTTTCTGGCAGAGTTTGTTTTAGCACACATGCTTTAATTTCTTACTTACCTTTGTAATTTTGTTCATTGCTTTTAGAAAGTCTTCCTCAACCCAGAGATTTGAGAGGTAGGTACTCACTTGTATTTTCTTCTAATTTTTTAATAAAATGATTTAAAAACTTTTAGCTCATTAATCTATATTAAACGTAATTGAGGGAGGTAGAAAACTCTTTTGACTCACTGAGCTAAAAGCTATACCTGAAGACCTTAGGATGGCCAACAGCGTGATTTTGTTGTTGATGACACTGAAAGCACTGAACAAGACATAAGAGAGGTCCTGGGCTAAATTACAGAGCTCAAGAGAGTTTGGCTCTGGTGTTAGGGATGATGGCTCAGCTTTTCTGCCAACTTCCTGAATGCTTAGTCAGAGAGAATCACCTACAATAGACCTGGAGGCTGCCAGCAGACTCTGCCTCCTTGGTAGTATCACTTTGTCTTGTGAGACTCTGAAAGAAAGAAGAAAAGCAGCCAAACTCAGCCTTGACAGAATGATAAGCAGAGCATGGGGTCCACAGTCCCTCCCCCTCATCACATCAAAGATCAAAAACACTGGTGCTGCGGGACCATTTCCTCTGAGCCTGCTGTCCAGAAGAGAGATCGTCAGGCTTTGAAAACTGCTCCATCAGCATCCTCTTTGCCAAAGGTCAGGCTTGCATCACCACCCCTAATAACGCTCGGAGCTCAGTCTGGGCAGCAGGGTTGGTTGTGGAGTGCTGGCCCAGCTGTGTTCCTAGGATATAAGGAAGGGACGTGTCTGAGAGCAGAGGGAGGAACAGAGAGGGGCTATAAAGACAGGCAAGAACACAGCAGGGCCTGTGGGGCTGACAGAATGCTGAACACCTTATGTGGTAAGAAGCCCCGGCAAACTGAGTTTCAGATCTGTCTTCCCTATTTACTAGCTGTGCAGTCTTGAATAAATGACCATCTTTCTCTGAGACCTGATATCATGGAAACCCAAGGGAGTTGCAAAAGATGGCTTCTAAGGTCCCTGCCAGCCCTGATTCCCTCTGATGCTACAACCAAACCCCCTGGCAAACACAGTTGGCTCCTTGGATAGAGAAAGTGGCCCTATGTGAAGAGGAAGAAGGTCAAAAATAGTCACAGGCTCCTGGAGTTAGGTACAATCTGAAAATCCCAGGCAGACTACCTTTCATGTGCACTCTGCATGACACAGAAAATTCTGCTGGTTTGGTACCAGCCCATTCAGTGACACCTGTCACATGGTAATTAAATGCCTCCACAACAAAAATTGATGTTATCAGCTGTCAGACGTTTCAGTAATAAAGTGGATGATCATCTACAATGGTGGAAATATGATTTATCAAAATGTTCTCAAACAAATTATTATTTAGCTCTCTTTACCTTCTGCCATAGTTTTCATATTTACCTTGCGTATAACATTTGCAAAATGCATCTTTAACACCCTTCCAGTAAAAGCAACAGCACTGTCTCATGTTCATTTCCTGTATTTTTCCTTAATAATAGCAATTTTTTAAATCTAGAGGCAATTATTCTTTTAATACAAGGCTTATTTCACTAGTACAGTAACACCCCACTGCAAGGCACTGTAATAGATGTTGGATTTGGTTATGTGATGATTTCAGCTGACACACAAAGGAGGTCTTCGGCACACAGCTTTCACCTGCATAATCAGACAGCCTGTAATACATAGACTCTTCCTCCAACCCAATGTGCAGCACCTGATAAGTGATTGTACTCAGAATTATCTTAGTGACTGTATGCCCTTGTTTCCCTTGTATTCATGTCTGTATTCAGTGATGTTCATCCAGCCACTACTCTGGCTGGAAATGTTGGTCTTGCAGTTTATGAATACATGCTATGGTTTGAATTTGGCTAATCTCCTCCTAAACTCATGCTGACTATCGGTCCCCAATGTGCTAGTGTTGGGAGGTGGTGCCTTTAAAAGGTGATTAGGTCATTAATATGGATCAATGTGTTTCTCCCAAGACTGGATTAGCTTTTGTGGAATGGATTAGTTTCTGAGATAGCAGGTTATTATAAAGTGAGGTTGCCTTTCATGTTTTCCCCTTCCATTTCTTTACCATGTCTTGACATAGCACAGGGCCCTCACCAGAAGCTACCAGATGAAGCTGCTCAACCTTGAACTTCCCAGTCTGAAGAACTGTGAGCTTAATAAATCTCTTTTCTTTATAAATTACCCAGTCTTAGATATTTTGTTATAGCAACACAAAAATGGACTAAGACAATATCTCTGGAGTTTATCCAAACAAATTGCTTTCTTCTACTTCCTTAGGGAGTAATTCAGTTTTGCAGACCATCCTTAAATGCAAACTACTACTGGGTGTGCATTATATCCTCCTAGTGAGAGAGCTCTGGTAGGTCACAGGGACTCCCAAGCACATAATGTTTGTATGTTTCTGTGTGTGCATGCATGTGCATCTGCATGTGTCTACATATGTGTGTGTG
>NW_016107546.1:1275411-1282845 GCF_001604975.1 Cebus imitator | reverse complement strand
AAAAAAAAAAAAAAAAAAAAGATATAAAAATGGCAAGTTTCAAGATTTGTAGATAACTGAAAACAGGTAACATATGAGAAATATTTTATGAGTGCAATAGAGGGAAACTGGAAAAGCAAAATGCACTTGAGGCTATAAAATCTAGATTACGAAGTTCAGCATTCACATAATCTGCTTAATAATAACAACCAGAGTAATACGATAGTAGCTAAGGCACCTCTACCAGACACTATTCTAACAGCAATCCTGGCATACTGTAAGGTGCCATTCTCTCTCTCTCCATCTTCCTGTTCGCTATACCCCTAAATGGCACGAATACTAATCCAGTTTGTCCATCTGGCAAGTGGCCAGCTGCTTACTCCCTTCTTCCTGGCTGGAGTGGAAGGAACAGGCACTGCTTCTTGTCTGGAGCCTAGCCAGTTCCTCTGCTATCCTCCTCTGAATCGGCTAGGTCCAGTCTAAATAGCCACTGGTGGTCTCTCTCTCTTTCTATCTCTCTCTCTCTCTCTTTCCGCTTCCCACGTATGGAGGTTTAAATTTGCTTTGGCTTGTTTAGTAATGATTACTGGCAAGACATGAGACCTGGGTTTGAGTATTAACGGCTTAAACTGGGCAAAGTCAAGCTTTGAGCTAAGGTTCATTAGCCCTTCCTGGGTCAAGGAAAAAAAAGAACAGTTTATATGGCCTAGCCCAGCTTCCAAGAATGCTCTGTATTTGCGTTATGTGCCAAAGCACAGCTCATTGTCACAGTGAGGAGTTTGTGCTAAACCTTCACAATCCTCCCTTCCTGTGTGACTGAGGCAAAGTCTGGTTGAGGCTAGAAAATTAGGTTCATCTCTGGAACAGCCCTTTCTTTATGTTTATCTCAAGTTTTTCCTTATTTATACTGCATTCAACTAATTTAACCCAACATCCTCATTACAAAAGTTTTATTAAAGAACCATAAACTTCTGTCTAGTCTTCAATAAGATTTGAAAATTTGGATTTGAACCTTGAGAATCTCTTCTCTCTCAAAACCTGATGTTCATTTTGGGATGGCAGAGATGATGTATTTGTTCTTGAAGCCATGAATGGTAAAATCTTCCCAAATGCATTCATTTCTGATTCCTCTTTCTTTCTGAGCACTTGGGAGTATTGCCTTTGTAGTTAGGTGAGGTCATATGGCTAGATCTGTCAGTGGAAATGTCACTTATGAACTGTGAATGGAACTGTCACTTATAGGCTAAGCATTTAACTGCTTGCAGGAGAACCTCCAGGGCTATTTTCCCTGCCCTGGTAATTACAGAGAAGGCCCCAAATTGAGGGGATAGAGCCATAAGATGGCTGGCTATATTGCTGCATAGAGAAGCATTGCCTTGTCCCAGACATTGCAGGTAATGTTACACAAATGAGAAATCTTTGTTGTGTCAAGCTATTGTGACTTGGGGGTTGTTTGTTACTGTAGCATAACTTAGCCTATTCTGACAATAAATCACATTATGTGGGGATTTGGCATTTTATTTTCATGTGGTATTATTTTAAATTTTCTGCTATGGTACTATAGCTCTTTTTCTGACCTTTATTTATTATAAGCTTATTGAGGTATAATTGATACAATGAACCATACATCTTTAAAATGTATAATTTGATGACTTTTGACAAATCTACACATTGGTGAAACCATCATGACAGTTAAGAAACATATTAATCACCCCAAAAGTTCCTCTTTTTTCTTTATTCCTTCTAAAAAAAATGGGATACATGTGCAGAACATGCAGGTTTGTTACATGAGTATACATGTGCCATGGTGGTTTGCTGCACCTATTGACCCATCCTCTAACTTCCCTGCCCTCAACCCTCACTCTGCAACAGGCCCTGGTGTGTGCTATTCCACTCTTTGTGTCCATGTGTTCTCAATGTTCAACTCTCACTTATAGGTGAGAACATGCAGTATTTGGTTTTCTGTTCCTGTGTTAGTTTGCTGAGGATGATGGCTTCCAGCTTCATCCATGTCCTTGCAAAGGACATGATCTCATTCCTTTTTATGGCTGCATAGTATTCCATAGTGTATATGTGCCATGTTTTCTTTACCCAGTCTATAATTGTGGGGCATTTGGGTTGGTTCCATGTCTTTGATATTGTAAATAGTGCTCCAATAAACATACGTGTGTGTGTGTGTGTTATAGTAAATTCATTTACATTCTTTTGGGCATATACCCCAGTAATAGGATTGTGGGGCCAAATGGTATTTCTGGTTATAGATCCTTGAAGAATCACCATACTGTCTTCCATAATAGTTGAACTAATTTACTTTCCTACCAACAGTGTAAAAGCATTCCTACTTTTCCATATCCTCACCAGCATCTATTATTTCCTTTTTAATAATCACCATTCTGACTGGCATGAGATGGTATCTTATTGTGGTTTTGATTTGCATTTCTCTGATGGTCAGTGATGGTTTTTTTCAAATATTTGTTGGCTGTGTAAATCTCTTCTTTTGAGAAGTGTCTGTTCATATCCTTTGCCTATTTTTTGATGGGATTGTTTTTTTCTTGTAAATATGTTTAAGTTTCTTGTAAATTCTGGAAATTAGACCTTTGTCAGATGGGTAGATTGCAAACATTTTCTCCCATTCTGCAGGTTGCCTGTTCACTCTGATGGTAGATTCTTTTGCTGTGCAGAAGCTCTTTAGTTTAATTAGATCCCATTTGTCAATTTTGGCTTTTGTTGCCATTGCTTTTGGCATTTTAGTCATGAAGTCTTTCCTCATGCCTATGTCCTGAATGGTATTGCCTAGGTTTTCTTCTAGGGTTTTTATGGTTTGGGGTTTTACACTTAAGTCTTCAATCCATCTTGTGTTAATTTTTGTATGAGATGTAATGGAAAAGTCCAGTTTCTGTTTTCAGCATATGGCTAGCCAGTTTTTCCAGCACCATTTACTGAATAGGTGATCTTTTTGCCATTGCTTGTTTTTGTCAGGTTTGTCAAAGATCAGATGGTTGTGGATGTGTGGTGTTATTTCTGAGGTCTCTGTTCTGCTCCATTTGTCTATATGTCTGTTTTGGTACCACCATCATGCTGTTTTGGTTACCGTAGGCTTGCAGTATAGTTTGAAGTCAGGTAGCATGATACCTTCAGCTTTGTTCTTTCTGCTTAGGATTGTCTTGGCTATACAGGGTCTCCTTTGATTACATATGAAATTTAAAATAGTTTTTTTCTAATTCTGTAAAGAATGTCAATGGTAGTTTGATGGGAATAGCATTGAATCTATAAATTATTTTTGGCAGTATCATCATTTTCGTGATATTGATTCTTCCTATTTTTGAGGATGGAATGTTTTTCCATTTGTTTGTGTCCTCTCTTATTTCCTTGAGCAGTGGTTCGTAGTTCTTCTTGAAAAGGTCCTTCACATCCCTTATTAGCTGTGTTCCTAGGTATTTTATTCTCTTTGTAGTACTTGTGAATAGGAGTTAATTCATGATTTGGTGCTCTGCTTGCCTATTGTTGGTGTAAAGGAATGCTTGTGATTTTTGCATATTGATTTTGTATCCTGAGTCTTTGCTGAAGTTGCTTATCAGTTCAAGAAGTTTTGGGGCTGAGATGAGGAGGTTTTCTAAATATAAAATCATGTCATTTGCAAACAGAGACAATTTGACTTTCTCTCTTCCTATTTGAATATGCTTCATTTCTTTCTCTTGCCTGATTGGCCTGGCCAGAACTTCCAATACTATGTTGAATAGAAGTGGTGAGAGAGGGCATCCTTGCCTTGTACCAATTTTCAAAGGGAATGCTTCCAGCTTTTGCCCATTCAATATGACATTGGCTGTGGGTTTGTAATAGATAGCTATGCAAATAAACTAGGAAATCTAGAAGGAATGGATAAATTCCTAGATGCATACACTCTACCAAGACTAAACCAGGAAGAAGACAAATCCCTGAATAGACCGATAACAAGCTCTGAAATTGAGGCAGTAATTAATAGCCTACCAACCAAAAAAAAAAGCCCAGGACTGGACGAATTCACAGCTGCATTCTACTAGAAATACAAAGAGGAGCTGGTACCATTCCTTCTGAAACTATTCCAAATAAGTGAAAAGGAGTGACTCCTCCCTAACTCACTTTATGAAGCCAGCATCATCCTGATACCAAAACTGGGAAGAGACAACACAAAAAGAAAACTTCACGCCATTATCCCTGATGAACATCAATGCGAAAATCCTCAGTAAAATACTGGCAAACCAAATTCAGCAGCACATCAAAAAACTTACCCACCATGATCAAGTTGGCTTCATTCTTGGGATGCAAGACTGATTCAACATACACAAATCAATAAACATAATCCATCACACAAACAGAACCAAAGACAAAAAACACATGATTATCTCAATACATGCAGAAAAGGTCTTTGTTAAAATTCAGTAGCACTTCATGTTAAAAACTCTCAATAAACTAGGTATTGATGGAACATATCACCCCCAAAGTCTCACTGTATTCCTTTTCAATCCCTTCCTTTCTCTCCCGTTCCTATACCCCCAATCCCAATCATTGATCTTCTCTGTCACTATACATTTTAAAGGATTTTGTATAAACAGAATATTGCTCTATTTGGTCTTTTTTTGGTTTGACTTCTTTCACTCAGAATAATTAGTTGAAGACATAGCCACGTTGTTGCATGCATCAGTAGTTCATTCCTTTACATTTCAGGTTAGCATTCTATTATATGGATGTACCACCATATGTTTGCTCTTTCACTGTTGGAGGGATATTTGAATTGTTGCTAGTTTTTGTCTATTAAAAATAAAGCTACAGTGAACATTCATGTGCAAGCCTTTATGTAGACATATTCTTTCATTTCTGTTGGGTAAATACTTACTAGTGGAATAATTGAGTCACATGTTAGGAATATGTTTAACTTTTTAAGAAACCACCTAAAGATTTTCCAAAGCATTTGTACCATTTTACTTTTTCACCATCAGTCTATGAGAATTCTAATTGCTCTACATCCTTGCAGTACTTGGTATGGTCTGAACTTTCACTTTGGTTAAATGATTACACTGTCTCAGGCGTGCAGCTTTGTTCTCAATGTCATCAACTCAGGTTCTCGATACTTCTTGCAACAGTCTCTTAACTGGCACTCCTCCTTCAGATAAATCCAGGTTGTCAGGTAGGAACTCTGTGAACTTCCTCCCACCTCCCATAATCTTAGATCTATCAGTACCAATTATCCCCACTTGCCTCCTGTCAGAACAGGGGAACTGTGTCCCTGCCTCCTCCTATCTGCACTCTTCTTTCCTCTGACACTGTGTCCTGGACCCCATCCTCCTCCTGTCAAGCCTCACTCTGTCAGCCAACTTTCCCCTCTCCTATTTTCAGTGTTTCCAGTTACGTGGTGCTTTCCCCTTGGTCTAAAAGTGAGAAAGATTATCTGTAACCTTGTATTTCCCTCTAGATACTACCCTTTCTCTCTCCTTCCATTTAAAGCTAAATTTATTGAAAAAACTGAAAATTCCCATTTTCTCCTCAATCTACTCAATCTAGTTTTCATTCTACTCTCCATGGAAGCTGTTCTCACTGAAACCGCCAATGACCACCATGTTCCTAAGTTGAACACTGCCAAACCCTGTCTTATTTGCTCTCTCGTCAGCCTTTACACACTTAATCACATCCTCTCAGCTTCTCAAGATCTCCCTGGGTGCCACTCCTAGGTCTCCTTTTCCCTTTTTCTTTTCTTCATTCAACTCCCATATGTTATTGGTCCTGGACTGTGACGTTGGCCTCTTCCTGTTTCCTCTCCTGGCTTCACTTCCACCGTAAGGTCAATGACTACAGAAATTACATCTCCATTCCAAACATCTTTGTGAGCTCCAAAGCCACAGGGTCACTTGATATCTCACAGATCCTGAAATTCAACATATAGAAAGCCTGACTCATTCTCTTACTCAAATTTTCCTCTCCTGCTATGTCTCCATTTCAGTGAATTCACCCAGTTTAACACTCTTTACTTCTAAACCGTTCTTCAGCCCCTACAATCTCTCACTTAGTGCAAAACCCTCACTTCTTTGAGATCTCTTGAGTTTATCTCCTCCCCAGCCCTCTGCCCTGCTCAGCTCACACTGTTATCGCCTCTCACTTGGATTACTGCAAAAGGTCTTTGGGTTCCTGTCTTTCCAGGCTACACCCATTGTCAGTGCAGCTCTTAGTGCTCTTGTTCCTTCTATCTCTCCAGACTTATCTCCTGCCACATCCTCTCTGGGCTCTATATCTCATTCACTCCAGCCATGCTGAATGGCCTGCGTTTCTCTGAGTGGCCCATGCTTTTGTGCCTCTTGTTGCCCTCTGGCCTAGAACACCCCTCTTCAATGCCTTTGCCTTGCAAATGTCTTTTGTTCTTCTAGACTCAGCATGGTGTTGTCTCCCAAATGGAGACCTGCACAACATTTTCCTGACGTTCCTATTGGATCATTTCCAATTCCGTGCATACCTTTGTTGTCATACTTTTCCTTAGTACTGTTGTCAGAGCTGTGTCTGTTGCCTTATGTGGCGAAAGGGGCTTTGTAGATATGATTAAGAATCTTTAGATGGGGAGGTTATCCTGGATCACCTGGTCAAAGGCTAAATGTAAACACCAGCATCCTCATAAGAGGGAGGCACAGGTATATTTGACTGCAGAGGAAGAAGGGAATGTAACCACTTAGCAAGATGTTACACTGCTGGCTTCGAAGATGGAAGAAGGCGCCAGAGGCCAGGAAGACAACTCTAAAAGCTGGAAAGGGTAAAGAAAAAGGTTATCCCTGGAGAACCTCTGCTGACATCTTGGTTTCATCAGTGAAATTGATTTCAGACTTAACTGTAAGAGAATAAACATGTGCTATTTTAAGCCTACTACCAAGGTTGTGGTAATTTGTTACAGCAGCGATAGGAAACTAGTACGTGGGGTCACGTGGAGTCCTGACCTGGGGCTTATGCTCTAGAGGCCCCTGCTCAAGGCCTCTTCCAGTTGTGTACTTTCTTTTGGAGTGAAGTCTATGGCCTCACCTAGACCAGGCACCAGGTACCCAGGACCCCAGAATTTCTTACTCAAGAAATTTTTACTCAGTGTCTATTTCCAGGGCCTATATACCTCTTCTCCAAGTTTGTTCCTTTGAGACAGAACTCCTGGTGGAGGCCAGGCGTGGTAGCTCACACCTGTAATCCCAATACTTTTGGAGGCTGAGGGGCGTGGATCATCTGAGGTCAGGAGTTCAAGACCAGCCTGGTCAAAAGACTGGCGAAACCCGGTCTTTACTAAAAATGCAATAATTAACCAGGTGTCGTGGCAGGCACCTGTAATCCCTGCTACTCGGGAGGCTGAGGAAGGAGAATCACTTGAACCTAGGAGGCGGAGGTTGCGGTGAGCTGAAATCGGGCCATTGCACTCCAGCCCAGGTGACAGAGCGAGACTCCATCTCAAAAAAA
>NW_016107546.1:1254681-1275373 GCF_001604975.1 Cebus imitator | reverse complement strand
AGAACTCCTGGTGGGTTTATGCCTAGATCTGAAGAGTAGTCAAGGAGCAACTGTTTGTGTGGGTGAGCCACTGTGTAGACAGTAGGCTGAAAGAACTAAAAGTGGGAGACAAGACAGGAGGCTGCTATAGTAATTCAGGCAAGAGATGATGAGAGTGGGGTGGATGGTGAGAAGTGGCTGGATTCCGGGTATGCTTGGAAGGTAAAGGTAACAGGCTTTGCTGACACATTGATTGTGAGGTATGAGAGAACTAGAAGGGCAAGTGTGAGTCTAGGGTTTCTGGCCTGAACACCTAGAAAGATGACATTGTCATTAACTTACACATAAGGGATAAAGATCAGGTTTGAAGGTGAAGATCAGTGGTCCAATTTTAAACGTGTTGAATTTATGATGCCCATTAGACAACAAAGTAGGTAGGCATTTAGCTGTTTGAGTGAGTCTTGCCTTTCTCCAAGACTATATGTTTAAATATATATACTTACTATATACCCATAAAATTTAAAAATAAAAAAATTAAAGAATTTTTAAAAAGATTATTTTTCTAGCAACTAGCATAGGATCTTGCAGTAGGTTATTCTTAATTAAATTTGATAGGTCAAAAGAATATGTGACCTTCTTCTGTGGAAATGTTTCAAGATCTACCCACAGTTTTATATTTTCATATTCCCAGGTTGGTTAATATCAAGCCAGCCGACATTACACAAGCTGGAGAACTGTGGAAGTCAGCATTAGCAACAATCTGATTGTTTAGTACCTTCTTATACTTGGCTCTGCCAAACATTTTGATTAGGACCAGGACTGATATTGAATATTAATAAGTGGATTGAAGGCAGACCCATGGTTTGTGTCTTATTATTCTAGTGTTGAACTTTCTTAATGTGATGATTGCAAGACATTCTTTTCTTTGCGAGTATAGAAGATAAAATAATATTGACTTTTTTGTTTTACTTCTGAAATTATAGTGTTTTCTCCATCACACAGTATAGGAAATAGAGGCACAGAGAGGTTAGCTATGCATGTCTGGAATTCAGGACCAAGGTCTAAGCAGGACAAATGAATTTGGGATTTATCAACATATAGATGGGAGGTAACGCCTTGGGTCTAGAAGGGGTCACCTCATGAGTACATGAAAAGAGAAGAGGGCCAAGAAAGCTGACAGCAAGAGCTTTTGCCTTGCAGCTCACTTGAATGCATTCCAGATGATAATAGGACCTGAAACAGTATCTGGTGATGCTGAAGAGTCCATGAAGGTTAGTACTTTAGAAAATTTTAATTTGGTGAGTGAGCAGTAATGCTGATCTTCCCTGATTTGAATTTATAGACAGTGTAACACTCGACATCTATAAAACGTAGTGTGTCTTATAGTGTTGAAAATGTCACAGTCCTGTTGTGAGTTGCTGGAGACTAGATTACTCATACATTTTCTCTCGTACCTTCTACAGTCAGGCTTTTTTTTTTTCTTTCTCCCTCCCCTGAAGCTTTTCTTGTCAAGTTCACCAATGACATTCACATGACATCATCGTTGGAAATTTTTTAAAGCCCTCATTTTACTTATTCTCTCAGCAGCATTTGAACCAGTTGACTACTTCTTCCCCACACACCTTTTTCTTCTTGATTTTTTGGGTCACTGTGCTCTTGGTTTCCTCCCACCTCACTGATCACTTTGCTTTCTCCCTTGCTTGATCCTCCATTTCTTCTTGATTCCTAAATGCTTCAGTTTCCTGGGGATCAGTCCTTGTCCCTCTTCTGTTTTCTATGAGTATTCATGAGGTGACCCCTTCTAGACCCAAGGCTTTACGTACCACCTATGTGTTAATAAGTCCCCAAATCATCTGCCCCACTTAGACCTTGTTCCTGAATTCCAGACATGCATAGCTAACCTCTCTGTGCCTCTATTTCCTCAGCTAAAAAGTGGAGCAATGAGAGTACTGAGCTCACAGTGTTTGTGCTGGATATTCTCTGTTTGCACCAGCAGATCCACCTCTCACCCTTTCTATCTGCTCAGTCCCCAGGGAATCTGATCTGTGTGGCCTGCACCAAAGAGTTGTCTTGCTGTCTGGCTTCTGACTGAGTTCAGTTCATGGAAGCCTCCATCAAGAGGTGGGACAGAGAGAAGAGAGAGTTCTCGTAATTTATTCTCCCAGATCTCTCCCTGTCAAGCTATAGGATGGCAGTTGCTGCCTTCCTCTGTTGAAGTCCATAGCTCCTGCTGGACAGCCAAGACGTAAAGCCTTGTTTCCTTGTTCCAGTAATTGCTCTCCCTTCTTCCCTGTTCTCACAGCCCTGCTAGTGCCAGTTCTGGGGCATTTCACCATTCCTTGTTTATTTTCCTTAGCTATGCTCACACTTTTATAAATAGTCTCCTCATTAAACTCTCCTCAGTCACCTGGTTTGAGTGTGCCATTTGTCTCCTACAGAGACCTGACCAGTTTGAGATTAAATGAAGGTGGTGATTAAATAAGCCAATATTTGTGATGGACTTAGAGCAGTCTCTGGCATATAGTAAGTGCTATAGACATGTTTGTGAAATAAATAAATGAATAAACTGCACACATGAGCTCTCTATTTAGGCGTTTTAAACTAACTCTTAAAATTTGCCACCCTTCCTGTATTGGTCAAGGTTCTTCAGAGAAACAGAACCAATGGGATGTATATGTACATAACTACATCATACCCATAGGATGTGTGTGTGTGTGTGTGTGTGCACATGTATGCATATGTGCATATGAAGACATTTATTCTAAGAAATCGGTCAATGATTATGGAGGCTGGCAGGTCCAGAATCTGCAAGGTGGGCCAGGAGGCTGGAGACCCAGGGAAGTTGACGCTGTAGTACCAGTCTCAGGACCACCTGCCGTAGAACCAGGAAGAGCCAATGTTGCAGGTGGAGACCAAGGGAAACCCACTAAAGATTTCTTTCTTGCTTGGTGAAGGCCAATATTTTTGTTCTATTCAGACCTTCAAATGATCAAAATGTGTTTGACCAAATATCTGGGTACCATATTGTCTGGTCAAGTTGACACATAAAATTAATCATCACACTTCCCAAGGTACCCCGCCCCCAGACCTCAGGTTTTCCTTGCTCACTAAAGTCCCGTGCATTCACTCAATTTGACTAATTCTGAACTTTTTTCTGTCATGCCCCACATCCCATCCATCCTTCAACACATTTCTAGAACCTACTATTTCTCACCATCTCCACCACTGACACTGTGCTCCAAGTAGCTGTCATTTCTCATGGGGATTATGTTTATAGATCTCTATCTCCTGCTCTCACTCTACCCTCCTAGAGGCTATTTTCGACAGGATAGCTAGAGTGATTTTTTAAAAATATAAATCATATCGTGCCACTTCTATATTACTCAGGGTCAAAACCCAAGTCCCTAGAGTGGCCTGTGAAGTTTGAGATGATCCAATCCCAGGTCCGTCTCCCATCTCTTCCCCTTGCTCAGCTTGTCCAGCTACGTTGACCTTCTTGTTGTTCCTTGAACTTGCCGTGCATGCTCCCACCTGGAAGCCTGCATACTTGCTGCTTCCTCTGTCTGGAAAGCTCTTCCCTCGCATGCTCATGCATCTTACTCTCCCTTCACTGAGCTTTCCTTCTAGATGTTATCTCCTAAGAGAGATCGTCCCTGGCTGCCCTTACTGGAGCACCCTCCATAGCTTGCCACCCCTCATCCTCCTTTATTTTCCTTCCTAGCATTTATCCTAACATGACATTATGTATTTGTTTGCTTGCTTGCTTGTAGACCATCTCCCCCGCTAGAAAGTAGCACTACGGAGTACAGAGACTTCTTGCTTGTTTTTTTTTTTTTTTTTTTCCACTTTCATATTCCAAGCCCTAGAATTGTGTCTAGGAACTCAATTATAGTAAAAACTCAATAAATATTTGTGAAATCTACGAACAAATTTTCTTGTGTGTATTTTCCTAAGGCCTAAGAGTAGTAATGACTTGGGCTGGTGTGCATATTAATTCACAGAGGGCTCAGAGCATGCCCTCATATATTCTCCAATTTATCCCCACATCATCCTGTAAGAAGGGAAGGAGAAGAATAATCATGGCTCACACCTATCAGTGGAATGGGAATGTTCAGTGCTTAAGGATTTTAGTGTCCTCTTTTGAAGGTTAGAATACCCCAAGAGAGGATACTGGATATAATTTAATGTGCCTTATGAGGTTGGAGGTATGTATTTTGGAATTCCGTATTGGAAGAATTTATTCATTTTACAAGGCTGTGAATTTTACTACAAGACCTGGCCAGCAACAATGTACTAAGTCAACATGAATTTTAAATCTTTAAAATTCTTGCCATTTGGAAAAATTACAATCGAAAGTTGTGGTTTCAGGATTCACAAGTGCACAGGGGATAAAAGGAAAAAATAGTTTTGGACATTCTCTGACACTTGTTTTCCAAACCCAGTAACCAAGGGAGTAGTGCCCTTTGTTGTCCTGTGAATGCTGTTACATAAATACATTACTTTCTTCCTGCACACTCCCTCCCAACCACAACAGTATAAATTTGGTATTTCCGTGAAAGTTTACAAACAATGTGCAAATGCATATGATTTTTTTACATTAAGGTTTTCTCAGGAGAATGATGCTACATAATAAACTTGCAATTGCAAGGATTATGGAACCAACCTAAGTACCTTCAACCAAGGAGTGGATAAAGAAAAGATGATACGTATACACTATGAAATACTATTCAGCCATAAAAAGGAATGAAATGATGTCTTTTGCAGCAACTTGGATGGAACTGGAGGCCATTATTCTAAGTGAAGTAACTCAAGAATGAAAAATCAAATACCATATGATCTCACTTATAAGCGGGAGCTAAGCTATGAGGACATAAAAACATGCAGAGCGATATAATGGACTGCGGGGACATGGAGTGGGTAGAGGCTGGGAGGGAAGTGAGGGATAAAAGGCTATTTATTGGGTACAGTGTACACTGCTCAGGTGACAGGTGCACTAACATCTCAGAATTCACCACTAAAGAATTCATCTAGGTAACAAAAACCACCTGTACCCTCAAAACTATTGAAATTTTAAAAACTTTAAAAAATAAATAAAGTAATCTGGGTGCTGTGGCATGCCTGTAGGCCCAGCTACTAGGAAGGCTAAGGCAGGATTTCTTGGGTTCAGCAGTTTGAGGCTGCGCTGAGCTATGACTGTGCCACTGCATTTCCAACCTGGACAACAGAGTGAGGCTCCATCTTGAATGAATGAAAGAAAAAGAAAGAAAGAAGGAAGGAAGGAAGGAAGAAAGGAAGGAAGGAAGGAAGGAAGGAGGGAAGGAAGGAAGGAAAGAAGGAAGGAAGGAAGGACACTCATACACTTATAATTCAGTTCTCTAATAGTTCTATAGTCAGTCACATACCCCAAATTACATTCTTATAATGGGTTTATTTGTGTACAAAATATGTTGTAATTTGTTGATGCATGTGCAGCAAAATATTCTATCACATACAACAAAAATACACCTTTTACTCCCTTTTCCCTGCCCTTGAAAATGGCAATACTGTTTTGGCAGTTCAGCAGCTAAAAATAAAGTGCTATAATTAAGCAGTATTGGAATGTCTTCGCTTGACAAATGTGATGTAAAATTTGAGTATACAACCATATCATTTTCCTGTTTTTTCACCGAATAGGAAGCTCCACATCCTGAACACCTCCAGAAGATACAAATATTTGTATATATATGTACACATGTATACACTGTATATGTAAAGTGCCAACAAGCCTCTTTGTCCTTGTGAGTTTGTTGCATTTCTCCTTAGTCTCTTTTTCTTTACCAGGTCAGACTCACAGCATTGGGATCTCACAATTCATCAGCAGACACCGAGCTTACCAAAGGCTAGCTTGTTGCAGGTGTGGTGTTGGCGAGAGGACACGGAGCGAGCCCTTCAGACCTCGCTGGGGGACCTGGAACGAAAGGGCACTTTGGACTGGAAACAGCCGCAGAACAGGAGCCACAGGGCGCGCTGGATCTCCTGGTTGCGGAAGGCATAGATGATGGGATTGATCATGGAGTTGTATGTGGCAGGCAGCAGGGTGGCGTAAGTGTAGACCGCCGGGTCCTCGTGGCTGCCCACCACGCAATAGATGGCGAAGGGCAGCCAGCTGGCGCCGAAAGTGCCCAGCACCACAGCCAGCGTACCTACGCCCTTTCTGGTGGCGGCGAGATGGGGCGGTGCCAGGCAGTGTTGCTGCAGCGCGATCTGGTGTGCGTGGCGCCAGACCACCTGGCAGATGCGCACGTACAGGTGCAGCATGATGCCGAAGACCGCGAAGAAGGCGGCAGAGAGCAGTGCCACGTGGCTGCGCGCCAGCGGGCGCACCACGCTGCAGGCGGCGCGCTCTGCCAGGCAGTTCCAGCCTAGCACTGGCAGCAGCCCCAGGCCTAGGGACACGGTCCAGGTGGCGGCAAGCAGGAGGTGCACGCCCAACAGGGTCCGGCGCGAGTAATAGGTGAGCGCGTTATAGAGGGACAGGTAGCGGTCCACCGTAATGGCCAGCAGGCTGCTGACAGAGGCGGCGAAGGAGGCCACGAGGAAGCCCACCGTGAGCAGACTCACAGTCTCAGAGGGCACCATGTACTGGAACACAAAGTGCAGAATGAGGCCACAGCCCGCCAGCAGGTCAGCGGTGGCCAGGCTGCCCACCAGCACGAACATGGGCGTGCGCAGCGCCGGGGTGGACGCGATGAGCGCCACCACCAACGCATTTTCTCCAGCGATCACTGTCCCCGACACGCACAGGAGCACGTCCCACGGGTTCACCGCTGGCAGCAGGAGTCCCGGTGGCCCAGCCGACAGCTGCGAGGACAGCTCCAGCGACCCATTAGCCCCGCCACCGGCTCCCAGAGCCGCCGCCGCAGCAGGGGGTCCCCATTCGCCGGTGTCCGCCCCCCCTGCTGCTGTGGCCGCCGCCGCCGCTCCTTCCGCCGCCACTACTACCACTTGGGAGTCGTTGAGCGAGGCGGCGCTCGCGTTCATCTCGGCCGGATTTGCACCCTGCACAGAGAGGGAGTGTAGGCGTCAGGTGTACCCTTGAGGCTGCCAGGAAACTTCCCCACACATAGACCCTCCTCTAGCATTGCCTCACGCGAGTTGCACATCCCACCCCGGGACCCCAGAGCAGAGTGGGGAAACGGGTTAAGTGCGAACCCAAAATTAATACCTGTTGAGTGAGTGAAATGCCCACTCGGACTTCTGAGTTTTTGCAGATACACACCAGGAGAGCATGCACTCACATGCCCACGGATCAGTACTTCAAGGGCTCCGGTATTTGCACACGCACCCGAGTGCACCAAACTAGGAGTGTCATCCTGGGAGAGTCCCGCCCGGGTAGTGGCGGCTCGATCAAGGCATCGCCACAAAGGTGCGCAGCGGAGACGCTGTCCGCGGTGCTGAAAGCGAAGTTTCTGCCACTGCGAAGCCTGGAGCTCCTTGGAGCCCAGAGACCCCTTCGAAAGGGTCTTGAAGGAGAGACTAGGGTGTGCGTATGGGGCAGCGGAGGTTTGGAATGAAGGTTGGCTCAATTTCTCCGCTTCTTGTAAGACCCGTCCCCTGGCGGTCTTTCTCCTTTTTTCTCCCCACATCCTCAAAGTTCCCTGGTGAACTCAGCCGCTTACCTGGGGCGTCAGGACTTCTGGAAGTCGCTGGTCATGGGCGCCGAGGCTGGGCGCCGGGCTGAGCTCCCCGCGCGGACAGAGCAGCTGCCTGCAAGAGGCAGTCGGGCCGGGGAGGAGGCGAGCGCCGGGCGCTTGTCGCTGTGCTGGCTCGGCGAGTGAGATACACAGTTAGTGGCAGAAAAGGCGGCTGCGAGCGACGCGCGCCGGAGATTGACAGGCAGGGCGTGGTGACGTCAGGCTCCTGGCTCCTGGTGCGAGCCCAGCACTCACTCTCCGCGCCAGCCCATCCTGTGCCCTCCCCGCCGCACTCCCTCTGCCCCCAAAACTATCTGAGGCTCCTGGGAGGGAGGAGAAGCCAGAGCAGCCACCTCCAGTCCAGAACTTCCAGGAATGGGATAGGGGAGAGACAAGGAGAGGGAGAAAGGAGTGAAGAAGACCCTGAGACCGGGCGGCTAAGAGGGTGAGCTGGGAGGGGAGGGGTGAGGGATGAGTGGCACCTGCCGGGCAGCAAAGCCCAGCGTCAAAGATCACTGAGGGATCAGGTCGAAAAAGAAGCCCCGGAGAAGGGGGTGGTTGGGACAAGGGTGTTTCATGGAAGAGTAGCTACCTTAAAAAAAAAAAAAAAAAAAAAGTGCTGCTTCCGAAACAGGAATTATATTATCTGGGAAAATAAGTTCACTTTTCATTTATTTATGTATTGAGATGGCACAATCTCAGCCCACTGCAACCTCTGTCTCCTGGGTTCAAGCGATTCTCCTGCCTCAGCCTCCAAGCAGCTGGGATTATAGGTGTGTGCCAACACGCCCAGCTAATTTTTGTAGAGATGGGGTTTCACCATGTTGGTCAGGCTGGTCTTGAACTCCTGACCTCAAGTGATCCACCCGCCTAGGCCTCCCAAAGTGCTGTTATTACAGGGATGAGCCACCACGCCAGGCCTAAAATCCAGTTTTTATAAAGGCTGTTTGTGATACATGCTCCGTTGCGTAGATCCAGGAAAGAAATACTGATTTGTGGGGAGCAGACACAAGATGAATAAAAAGGGGACATCTGAAGAAAACAATCTCTTCTTTTGGAGGTTGCCTGTGTAATTCCTTTCTTTCCCATTATCTTTTTTGAACTCTGCACAGCAGGTTTCGCTGTGATCTTTTCTGCCCAATGTTTCTCGATTTCAGTAGCTGATAGTGCCCTTGGAACTTGCACTTTAATTAAAGACCAAGTCTGTGTCTTTGCTATAAAAGAAGAAAACAGCAAAATGTGATTTACTTTCCTGGCAATAGACTTTGCCCTGTTAATTAGTACCCTATAAAACAAATTACAGGATGAAAATAGTGATAACTCAGCTGCACCAGACTTCGGTAGGCAGGAGTTTTATTTTCAGCCCAGATAAATCATCCTTTTGGTTTAAAGGTGTTTTGTTTTGTCAGTAAGATACAAGTATTAGTCTTATTCTTCTCTTTCTTCTTCCAGAATCTGCAATAGCTGTACTTGGGCAAGAGCTAAAATAGTTGATGCCATCTGAGGTTCTAAAATAGATGATTGCACATTGGCATGATGGCATTGCACAGAGGCCACAGCCATAGTTTTCAGGGACCACATAGTCTGGGCAAAGTGAAAATCAGCAATGTTTGTTGCTAGTGCTCCCCATAATTCTCCCTGTGGACCCTCTCCTCCCTTCACTTTGCTTCTAGCTCCAAAGAAGGGAAAAAAGATACTCAGACTGTCCATGGGTTGGGGGATGAGTTTACCTTAGATTGCCACCTTTAAACACATCCTCCAAGTCCAGACTATTCCTACCTCAATGCAGCCAAACTTAATTACAAGAAAAAAGGGCACAGGACAGTTCAGTTCTTTTCTGAAATAGCTGATGCTGGATATAAAGTGAGTTTACACACAATTTATTCATTTGGGGAGCTTAAAAAGTCCACACACCACTATTTTCTTGAACCCCGAAATTGACTGAAGTTAAATTTCTGAAAAGAGCCATTTTGTGTTTTAGTACAAGATTGTCATCTAAAAGTCAAGAGTGTTATTTCAAGTGAACCATCAAACCACTGAAATAGCATGTTAACTGAGGATTTTCCAAATGATCAGATAAAGGCCCAAGGGGAGGAGAATCCTCCTTAATGTCTAACTATGTTCCATTTTCACATGCCACAATGTAGCAGAAAGTATAGGGTTAAAATAGAACCTACCACAGGATCTCTGAGTATCCTTAAGCTTCAACATTACCAAGAATGGATTTCTCAGTGGTTTCCAGAGGAAGACAATATATGTAGAATCATGTACATAAATGCTGGTTGAGGATTTGTAGACTGACTTTGAGTGATACCAGTCTGTGGTTACCTTTCTTGGATGCTAGACTAGGTCCTGTGCAGACAGGGCATGATCTTTTAAACTCCTCTTTATCTCCCCCATATCCACCCATCTGTTGGAAGGTAGAAGATGGAAAAGCAAAATGTGTGTTTCATCAGTTATGAATGGAAATTAGATGGACTTCTTTACCTGCCTTGCCTATAGCTACTATATAAGCAGCTGCCCTTCCAATGGTCTCCTAAAGTGTTCAGCCTATGAACCACATGAAATTTTCTACCCATACCCTAGTACATGGGAGAAGATTGACACCTCACCTGAAGGTAGGTAAGATCAGATCAGCCATCCTTTTCTGGGCTAATGACCAGATCTTTTTCTGTTGAAAATTTGAACTAAGAAACACCTTAACAATTGTTAGTCAGTGTCGGGCTCTAGACATGAAAGATAGTGATAAATTAGAGCTGAACCACTTGTGTGTGGGAACTTGTGTGAAGTATGTAATCAGAGAAAGGCAATTGCAATGGAAGAAAGAAGCAGATGTGTGAAGAGGAACAGAGATGAAGGAGAACAGCTGACCAAGAGGTGAAAGGAGTGACCTCAGTCCCACTACATTGTTTGTATCTTTTTGGAATAGTTGCAATAAAGAAATTTCAGTGAGAATCCAGCTTTAAATCATTCAGTGAAACTTCAGGTTTAACACACTAACTACATCTCCTCTTCAGACCTTCAATTTTCCACACACACACAGAACCTCCTTTTTCTCTCAAGAAAAAGGCTGGCACCTGGCTTGGCCCCGATGAATTCAATAGCCCCATCAGGGAGCACTAAACTCTGGCTCTGGGTCAGGTTGCCCTGAGTCCTTTATTCTGCTGTAGGTTTCAAGATACCTCAGCATTTGCACCCTTTCTCTGTGCTGATCTCACAGCTGCCTCCCAGGTGTGCCCTCTCCTGGCTCAAGTCCTTGCAAATCAATTCTGTTTTATAATAATAGGACTGCAGCCAGTCAAGCTGTCCGGAACCTCATAAAACTACGTTGGAAAGACACACACTGGCAAGAAATTCTGGTCTCTCTCTTTCTCTCTCTCTGGGCATCTCAGCACAAACACACACACACTCTCTCTCTCTCTCTCTCTCTCTCTCTCTCTCTTCTTGATTATTGCAGATAAACTGTATAGTTTTCAACTGGGAAGTATAAGTCTATCTTGGGATATCCAGATGCTTGTGCTGACATCTCAGGAAGACAGCAAGTGCTTGGTGAGATGCAAGAAGCTGTTTATTAAGAAAGATTGTTGCTACAAGAGGCAGAAATCACAAAGCGCCACTGAATACACTACATTGTTTGTCCAGATCCATGGTGTTGGATGGAGTGTAGTCTTTTGGGGCCACATGCTGAGGTAGATGATTCTATTAAAAATCTTTTTTATTTCTGCTTCCACTTGTCCCCAGGGGTTCCTCTCATCCTCAGGCATCAGTGCTCTGTCATAATATCCAAGGTACCTGCTTCTTCATCATATCCAAACACATCGGGGATGTTCCTCCATCATGCCAGATGTGCAGTCCCCACTCAAAAGGGCTTCCAACCTAGGAGGCCAGCATAAACTGATGTTTCCACCAAATTGAGATAAGGAACAGAGCACCATTATTATCATTATATGTCCACAGGATGCAGCACACTGCAGGAAAGTTGAGATTTGGAGTTTAATTCACTTAATGAACATATTTTTTTGCATAAGAAATAAATTGTAGCATTTAAAGGCATGTGTATTTTTTCACAAAGATTGAAAACAATTTCATTGAGTTTATGAAGGAATGTATAATATTACAACTTAGAGCACCATCTATACTGAATATGAGAATGTTAATAAGAAAGTTGTTTCTATTAGTGTATTTGAAAATAAACACGAGGCAGTCTTCTAATCTGTCATGCCCTCCATTTTCTTTTCTCTCTCTCTCTCTCTCTCTTTGTGTTTTAATCTGTATTTCCTGATAACATGTAATTTGGAGCACATTTTCATATGCATATTTACCATGAGCATATCATCTTCTCTGGTGAGGTGTCCATCAAGGTGACTGGCCTTTTTTTTTTTTTTTCTTTGAGAAAGAGAGACAGAGTCTTGCTGTTTCACCTCAGCTGGAGTTTCTCTCTCTCTCTCTCTCTCTCTCCCCTCTTCCACTTTTTTTTTTTTTTTCAAAAAAAGAAAGGTTCGAGGTAGATGTAAAGGTTTATGACATGTGTAAACTCCTATCACAGGGATTTGTTGTACAAATTATTCATCACTCTAGTATTAAGTCCGGTACTCAATAGTTATCTTTTCTGCTCCTTTTCCTCCTCCCACCTTCCACCTTCAAATAGATCCTACATGTTCAAAATGCTTTGAAGCTCATTCTGTGGGTTCATACTCATTATCTCATTTCATTGAGACAATTACATAGAGTGTGAGGTTATGATCTTTGCAGGTGGGATAACTGAGGTTCAGAGAGGTGAAATGAGTTGTCCTCAGGTACACAGGGCACTAGCAGGAGACTTGAGCCTTCAATGGGCTCATTTCACTCAGTGCCACACTTACTAAGGGCTGCTGTTAGCCAGGGACCATGACACGTCCTGGAACTGTCAATGGAAAGAACAGGATGGTCCTCTCCCTCCTCCTTCCCTGGCATGGCCATCAGGCCCCCAGTAGCAGCTTTGCCTCTTTTTTTTTTTTTTTTGAGATGGAGTTTCGCTCTTGTTACTCAGGCTGGAGTGCAATGGCACCATCTCGGCTCACCGCAACCTCTGCCTCCTGGGTTCAGGCAATTCTCCTGCCTCAGCCTCCTGAGTAGCTGGGATTACAGGCAAGCGCCACCATGCCCAGCTAATTTTTTGTATTTCTAGTAGAGACGGGGTTTCACCATGTTGACCAGGATGGTCTCGATCTCTTGACCTCGTGATCCACCCGCCTCGGCCTCCCAAAGTGCTGGGATTACAGGTGCACGCCACCGCGCCCGGCCAGCTTTGCCTCTTTTTCTGTCCCTGTCTGGGCCATGAGGGCAAGTGGAGCCTGATGAGCCATGCAAAAGGGAGCAGCACTATCATCATTGACGCTGGCCTCCAGGCCACCGGGCACATGGTCATGGGTTTCCTCGAGTGGTGGGACAGGCGCCTCCCCTTCCTGCAGTTCTCAGCTCCTCTCACTTTCCCTGAAGGGCGGGTGAGCAGGGGCTTGGGGTTGAGTAATTCAAAGAAGGTTCCTCTCCATTTCTAGCATCGAGTCTTCCCTATCCCACCTTACCCAAATGTTTCTGTTTTGTATGAAAAGAAAGGCCACTCTTAAACTAAATGGCAAAGTTAAGCCAATCAAAGGCTGCCAAGCACCTGTTTAATGAGATAAACCCATTGTGAACAAGAGATTGACAATCTTCTGGGAAAGCAAAACAAACATGGATCACTGTGTGCAGCGATACGTAGGTAGAATAAAAAACTCTAAGAGGCTTTACGGTGGATAGATGGGTCCAAGATGATGGAGGTTGAATTTTATAACTTCAGTATTACTATGAGTAGCACTTGATAGGCTTTTTTCTGTTTTGCAACCTGTTTTTTTTTAATGTATTGCTTTGAACAGTTAAAACGAATTTTGAAAGAAAATCATTTCCCAATATTCCCATCAGCTAAACAAGATTGCTCCCCCAACCCCAAGACTGTAAACCTTTCGAGAGGATGGGTCAATTTGAATTAATCTTTCCATTAGTATTATCTGACACAGAGTAGGTGCTAAATAAAGGTCTCTTGAATGATTATTTCCAAAATTTATCCACATGTGTATGTATTTCATGTAGTTATATTGCATAGTGTGCAGTGTACTATACATACAGTTTACAATTCAAATTTTCACTTAGTAATAAAAGACATGTTGTCAATATTTTCCTTTTCTTTTCTTTTCTTTCCTTTTCTTTTTCATAGAGACAGAGTCTCACTATGTTGCCCAGGCTGGACTCAAACTCCTGACTCAAGTGTTCTTCCAGCCTCAGCCTCCTGAGTAGCTGGGATTACAAGCATGCCCCACCACACCCAGCTCCTTATTGTCAGTCTTTTTCTATGTTGCATTGTAATTATGTTTTAATACTTTGCATAGTCATTCATTCATTCAATAAGCATTTATTGAGTGCTGACTATATGCTAGACGTTGTGCTAGAAAAGGAAGCCAAAATACTGTCTGTATTCAGAGACAAGTAAACAGATTCCATGAGGACAGTGTAACGCAAGTAATAAAAGATGTGAATATAGGGGTATTGAGGACACTCAGGAGACTTTCACCTAGCTTAGAGGAGTCAGAGAAGGCCTCTCAGGGGAGGTAACACCTGAGCTGAATCTTAAAAGATGAGTAACTGTTATCTAGGTAAGGAAGACACGGCAGTGGTCCAGGCTGAGGGAGCCGCATACCCAAAGGTTTGCAGGCAAGGAAGCCTGGCATAGGGCATTGAAACTGTGGGTAGTTAATGCTGGCTGCCCAGGAAGACAAAAGGACAGGAGCAGAGATACACCAGGTAGGTGGAGACAATTCATGAAGGGCTTCTTATGGCATAGTGGAAGTTGATTTTATCTCGAAGGTAATGGGGAATCAGTGCCAGATCTCCGTAAGCAGGAATGGTTGATAAAATCAAACTTGGGTTCCTCTAACAATCTATGAAGTCCCCAACAACAACTGTATGGAGAATAAATTAGAAAAAAGAAGGAGTGAAGTCAGGCAAACCTGTGAGGAGGCTGTTTCAATGATCTACTCAAAAAAGGATTATGAAAGCTTCAGGGAGGGTTGTAAAAAATGGGGATTGGAGCAGTTGATGAATCCTCCAGATATTTTGGACTTGTAAAGTTAAAGCATCTCTAGTTGCTGTGAAGATAGTTTCAAAAATCTTGGTGGCATAAATACTAGGGGATTGTTTCTTACAAGAAATTCAAAGCAGGCCTTTCTTCCTGGCAGGCAGCCTTTCACATGGTCAGTCCAGGGCTCCAGCTCCTTTATCATACAGCCCTGGGCTCCTCTGCAATCTTAGAGTTTTCAGCATTTACAACATTGGCATTTCACCATTCTGGTGGTTGGGGCATGAGCTTGGGGAATTCTACCTGGAGTATTTTATGGGACATGCCTGGGAAGAAAAACACAGATAAAGGGAGAAAAGGCATCAAGGATATCTCCCAGTTTAGATATGGTCAGGAATGTTAATGCTATTATAGAAATATGGAGTTTGAGGAAGGACAGCCAGGCAAAGGCTCCCAGTAGGACACTGAACACAGGAGTTGCTCTGAAGGTCAGCAGAGTCTAGGTGGAAAAAATAGAGTAGGGTATCACATAATAATAATACTAAGAAGAATAGCTATCATGCATTGAATGTGTACCATCTACTAGGTATGCTACAGGGTGAGTTCTATTATTATCTCCATTTTACAGGAGAGAAAACTGATGCTTAAGAGGTGGAATAACTTTGCCACCTGTTTGGAAAGTGAGAAAGTTGGAATGTGAACCCCATTTTTCTGACCCCAGTTAAAAAAAATGAACGAACCTGAGTGAAGAAGGCCAGTGACAGTCCCTTGGGGAATACTGCCTTTACAGGAGGGTACAGGAAGAGGTTGCCAGAAAGGGTGTTGAGAAGAGCAGTGAGAAAGGCAGGACATATGATAAAACCCAGCCTCAGTCAGGGAGACAAGACAGTGGGGTGTGGGAATCAAAGGAAGAGCAGTTTCCGGAGAAGGAGAGTCAAAGTACAGCCTGGGAGGTTAAATGAGCTAAGGTCAAGAAGGAAAAACTATTCACTGAACACAGCAACCAGGATGACGTTGGTGTCCTTGCTGAAAGCACAGGGCAGCTGCGGCTGAAGTGAATGGGTGTCAGTGAGGGGTCAGAAGGTCAGTGCAGATGCCTCTAACAAGAAGACGGGCTTAAAGTGGGAGGGAGCAATAGGGCAGTAGCTAGATAGAGATGTAGGTTCCAGCGGGAGCTCTTCCTCAAAAATGAAACCAACAAGAAGGCAAAAGAGACAGCCAAGAAGTTGAGGTTGATTTCCGGGAGAGGAGATAGTTGAGGGAGTGAGATGTGGGGAACAAAGAAAGAGAAGGTCTGCAAGACAGGTGGAGGGATTAACCTGAGAAAGGGGACAGGGGCAGAAAGATGACAAGCACAGATGGGACCACACGTGAATGTTAAGTAGGGGGCAAGGAAACCAAGGGATTGCCTTCTAATTCCTTGTGCAATCTGGGGATGAGGACACCAGATAACTGTGAGATGGTAAAGGGAAGGATTATTTTGATGGCTGCACAATATTATATTGAGGACATGGGGCAACGTTTAATTCACCATTCCCCTACTGTTCGACATTTAGATGGCTCATATTTTTGTTGCAGATAACCCTACAAAGATTACTTTCATGCACATAATTATTTTATGTTGCATGATTTTCAATGTGAAAATTGTCAGCCAAAGAGCAGAAACATTTTCTCGGCTCTTAAAATGCACTGGTAAATTGCTTTTCAAAATGATCATAATAATTTACAATGCCAGTAGCACTCTGTGAACATACTGGCTTCTCTGCAGCTCTTCCAGCACGGGGTTTTATTATTTTAAAATCTTTCAATCTAATGGGCAGAAGTGATACTTTTAAACATTTAAATTATATTTATTTGACTACCAATAACATTAAAAATTTGTCTTTTTTGTAAGAATTTCAATTTCCTCTTATTTGAATGACCGATTCTTTACCCTATCTGTTAGGACCTAATGCTGTACTTACAGAACTGATGAAGTCCACTGTAGCTAGCAATGCTTTCTATGTCCAATTTGAAGGATTTATTTTTCATTTTTGGTTTTCTAACTTTTGTTTTGATTGTACTAGAAATTACATTTTTATAATGGTGGTTTTAAAAGATAAGGTCCGCTGAGGCTTCTAGCCTCAGAAAGACACATCCATGGCTTTACAATGGAGCTTTTTGGTCATTTATTAGTGAAAACAGAGGACTGAGAACTTCTGGGGAGATAAAAGGTTCTGGAAGGCAGGCTACAGTCTCCACCTGAATGCCCAGAGGGTGACTCTGCGGCCAAGACCTGTGTAATGTACCCAAGAAGGGTGTTTGCATGCCAGGACAGCGAAGGCTTTGGGAGCTGGGAGACAGTAGCCCTCAAGTTCTGGCACAGAGTTCCTCAGGGAGATCAGAGGCAAGAACCTGAGCTGCAAGGAAAGCCAATAGGCTCTGCACAACTGGACAGCCCAGCCCAGCAGAAGCAAGGTGAAGACCAGCCCAGAACAAGTGGCACCCAGGAAGGACACAGTGTGCTGGGAACTCAGCAGAGAAAAGGCCCTCAACAGAGAAAAACGACTACACAAGAAAAGGAAATGCATGGGGAGAGGAACATCACAGTGACTTAGTCCCTTGCCAAGAGCCAGGCACAATGCAGGGCACTCTGTGTGCATAGTTTGACCCAGCCACGCCCCTAGGGGACCATATTTGTTATTCCATTTTTATTATTCTCTCCTATGTATTATTGATCACACAAGAAAACAGAGGCTCAAAGGGGTTAAATCACATGCAGTATTATGCAGTTCATTAGAGACAGAGTCCATTTGGTTCTCAAATTCACGCTTCCTTTAAAAAATAAGGTCTTCCTTTAAAAGGGGTTAAATAACATGCGGTATTATACAGTTCATTAGAGATAGAGTCCATTTGGTTCTCAAATTCACACTTCTTTTAAAAAATAAGTCCTTGGAAAGGGAACCCAAGGTGTCGCCAGCTTCAGTGCAAGGCAGGAGCTGGGAGAGAGCCCGCAGTGGGGAGCAGTGAGTGGCTGCAGAAGTGGCTGCCAAGTTCAGTAGAGAAGGTTGGATTTGCTGCAAGAGGAAGCAGGGACCCACAGGAGAATTCTCAGCCGAGTTGATCTAGATTGATGCTTTAGGAAGACAGTGAGGGAGGAGAAAGCAGAAAGGAAGATGTTTTCCTGTGACACATTTGTGGGGACCAAGTCAATAAAGCAGGCCTACTAAAGGAGAGCACACAGGAACTGACATTTCTGAGTTGCTGCTAAGATAAGTCACCACTCTGCATACTTATCTGAAATGTAATCCTCTGAGCTTTTGAGAAGGATTTTAAATCCTAGGAGAAGTTGCTAAGGGAATAAAGCCCTAAGTATCATAAACAGCAGAATTCATAAAATAATCTTCCCAAAATATCATGAGCTTAATTCTCCAGCCAGCAGCAGCAGCACTTGAAGGTTTGGCTGGAGAAGGTGAGAACGCCAGCATTGATCTATATTCTCTTTCTCCTCCACTTTTCCTTCCCAGGAACAGAGAGGTGAGTCCCGCCAGGAATCCATCTTTCGCACCTGCATTCTCAGGCGTGTGCACACTCCCTCATGTGTTCCTTGAGCCAGGGACGCTGCCCTCTTACAGGCTCTCAATTCCTCTCAGCTTTTTGCATGATATGAAATGGGTCTTCTTGGACCCCAGAACTGAATGATGCATCAAGCAAGAATTAGTGAATGTCTTGTATAACATGCTTATTGTATTAGGTAGAATTGTAGATTCCTCTTTGGAGCTTTTTTAAAAAGGATATTTACACATAGTCATAAAAAGATATTCACAAAATGCAAACAAAAAAGTGCATATGGTATTGACTCAGTTTTGTAAAAGAAATTATGTGTACACACACACATACACACACACAAACACACACACACACATGCTACATGTTGCAATGTTAACAGTGATTCGGTGATTACCTCTGGGTGGAAGATTTTTTTTTTTTTTTGAGAGGGGGTCTCACTCTGTCACCCAGCCTGGAGTGGAGTGGCACAATCACAGCTCACTGCAGCCTCAACCTCCAAGGCTCAAGTAATCCTCCTGCCTTATCCTCCTAAGTAGCTGAGACAATGGGTTCATACCACCATGGAAGGCTAATTTTTATATTTTTTGTAGAGATGGGGTTTCATCACACTGCCCAGACTCCTGAGGCTATTTTTAATTCTTTAAACAAATGTGTTGCAGAAACTAATAGTGATCTTATTTTATCCACTCTCTTTATTCTATGATAATAGACCCCAAATCTTAGCTGGCACATGGCCACTTAGAATAAATTCCATATGCCTACACCTGTCTTGCAGCTAGATGTGGTCATGTTACTAAGCTCTGATCAGTAAGATGTACATGCACGTGTGACATGTTACCTTCCAGAAAGTGCTCTTGAAAGAAAGGGGCATGCCCTTCTCCTTCCTGTTTCTTGCTGGCTGGAATGTCAGCATAATTGCTGGAACTGGTGCAGCCATCTGAGACCCTGAAGTGGAAGCCATATGCTGAAGGTGTTGGAGACACAAGAGAGGAGAAGCCCGTGTCCCGAGTGGCCATCCAGCCACCATGCCAGCCCCTGGACATTCTATATATACATGAGAGAAAATTACTTTTCCTCTTCTGTCTTGTTTAAGTCACTATTTTGAATTTTCGCCACTTGATAGCTGAACCAAATCCTAGCTAATACACTTGTATATATTTAAAAGCCACAAAATACAAAGGGCTGTGTTGAGAATTCAAGACCAAGTTCTGTACAGGGAATGATTTTTCTGGTCTCTGGTTCATGGACTATCTTTTTTTTTAATTCAAAGGGCTTCTCACAACTTTCCTGGGAATAAGGTATTGACTGTGGCTCCGCTATGATGATTTTAGGGTATTTGTGATCGGCTTCTAGAATACTGGAGACACTGTAGGTCAGCGGGCCCCACATGTTTTGGCACCAGGGACCAGCTTTGTGGAAGACAATTTTTCCACAAACCAGAGACAGGGGGATGGTTTCGGGCTGAAATTCTTCTACTCAGATCATCATGCACACAACCTAGATCCCTCACATACACAGCTTCACAATACGGTTTGCTCCTGTGAGAATCTAATGCTGCTGCTGATCTGACTTGCCCACCCACTCACCTCCTGCTGTGCGGCCTGGTCCCTAACAGGCTATGGATCAGTACTGGCCCGGAAATTAGGGACCCCTGATGTAAGCTGAAGCAAAACCAAAGTTGCGATGGTCAAGGCAGCACTTTTCCTAACCAAATGAGTTGCTTCTATCAACATATTGAGACTGAAGCCTGTGAGGGTCAAGAGGGAAGCCAGAGTAGGTATGTGTGTGGTGCAGCTATGTGCTACACATTATTTGTGTGGGTGTGTTATGCTCATGTGCTGTGTGGTACTGCTGTGTGGGGGATACACATATATTCTTGAGGTGTGAGTGTTCATATGTTTTGGGGGCCTGTGTTTGCCAAA
Source organism: Cebus imitator (assembly GCF_001604975.1). NCBI lineage: Eukaryota > Metazoa > Chordata > Mammalia > Primates > Cebidae > Cebus > Cebus imitator. The sequence goes on along the minus strand of NW_016107546.1, from coordinate 1,255,160 downwards.
CCTGTGTGTTATATAGAGTTGGATGTGGGAATGTGTATTCTGCATTGTATCACATAGATGTGTGGGTGTGTGCATGCATATTACGGAGGTGTGTGTTTGCAGTGTCTGTATGTGTGTGAGTGCATGCTCGCACATGCATGTGTGTTACATGACACGGATGTGTTATATGGTAGTGACAGGAGATGCCTGTGATAATGAGTCCTAGAGAAGGTTGCAGTTGATTTAGAAGCCATGCCAGAATTAGTGATATAGGAGAACCCCCACCTCCTCCACACCTCCTTTTACATTTCTACATCTCAGGCATCTCCATTCATTCCCAATCATAATGCAATGTTTACATTACAGTTGGCTATCTAGACTGTAGGAGACTATCTGCAATTTAATTTTTAGTTGGCTTCAATTCAACTGGTACTTCTGCTGTTCCAAATGATTTGAGGTCATTTTTTTAGCATTTTAAATTTTATGTTTTTTTTTTTTTT
>NW_016107546.1:1244416-1254636 GCF_001604975.1 Cebus imitator | reverse complement strand
TTTGAGACAGGGTCTCACTCTGTCGCCCAGGCTGGAGTGCAGTGGCACAATTGTGGTTCACAGCAGCTCGAACTCTTGGGCTCAAGTGATCTTCCTGTCTCAGCCTTCTGAGTAGCTAAGACTATAGGCGTGTGCCAGCATGCCCAGTTAATTTTTTTTTTTTTGTAGAGATGGGGTCTTGCTACGTTGCTTGGGTTGGTATTAAACTCCTGGCCTCAAGCCATCTTCCCCCCTCAGCCTCCCAAAGCACTGAGGTTACAGATGTGGGTCACTGCACCCAGCTTTATTTTTTTAAATGAATTATTTCCAAGAATTTGCTTACAGTTTGGAGGGAAAATTATCCTGAAACATAATACTTAATAAAATAAGAGGGAGGTATCAGATAAAGAAAACAGGTGTCAATGAAGCATAGTGTTGATATTTTAGCTATTCTCACGTTTGGTATGAAAAATATCGTTTAGCACCCCAGGCATCACTAGTATATTTCCACCAGGAATCCAGCTTCTTTTGCTTGTCAACTCACTTACTACACTGGCTGTTGCTCCTGAGCAGGTCTAGGTTAACAAGAACCATCTAAAAGGAGGGGAACCCCATTCCTGTGAGAGTATTTATAGATTCCATCTCTAGGCATGTAGAGATTTCCGACTCCTCAGGACTGTACTGCCCCCCTGAAGCCTCCCTAGCACCAGAAACTGGCCACTTGCTACCTCCTTCGTGGCTAGCCCTTGCCCTGCTTCCTTCCATTCTCAGTGCTGCATACAGGCAGAGCGTTGCTGAGGTGGAAGTCAGTTCTGTTCCTCCTCTGCTCCAAGCCCTCTGAGGCTCGCATCCCGCCAGGCCCTGCAGTGGCCGTGCAGGCTCGCCATGGTCTGGCCGCCCTCTCTCCTCCCTGAACACAGCTGCTGCTTTCCTTTCCCCCCTCCACCCCTGGCACATGGGTCTCCTTGTTCTTCCTCCAACACAGACATGCACGCTCCCCAATATGGGGCCTTTGCACTGGCCACTCCCTCAGCCTGAAACGCCGTTCTGGTAGATGTCACAGTGAACTCCCTCACTTCCTCAGAGTCTTTGCTGAAAGCCACCTTCTTGATGAGGCTCTCGGTGACCACTCTATTGACAGTTGCCACTCACCCTGCACCATGGCTCTCTGGAGTCCTCTTACCCACTCTGCCTCTTCCCCATGCCCCTTATCAGATTTACCATGCTATATGTTACTCATTTATTATGTTTCTTGTTCAATGTCTCTCAGCACATCTGAAGTGTCTGTAAAGGTCAGTCGTGGTTATCATTATCTACCTGCCTATAAAAGGAGGGAATCCTGGCCACTGCCATGACCTTTGCTTCCTGTTTTTCCAAAGAAGCTCCATTTCTGCCTCCTGCCTTTGGGGCGAGGCTTGGGCTCAGCTTCAAGTGCTATCTTGGAAATGACTTAGCTGGAATGTACTGATGTAAACCTGCCAGGCTGCAAAGAGAGACACCAGCCTGCAGCCAGGAAGCAAGACGGCTGAAACACACCACCTCTCTCAGGGATCAAAGGAAGCCTTGGCAAGATTGCCCTCTGGTTCAAGGGACTTCTAACAGCCTCAGGGACTGCAGGGAAAGTGAGTCAATTCTTTAGCAGCCATAGATTTTACCACTTTAATATACCCCTCCCTCCAGATGGTCTCTAGGTATCAGACCAAATGGTGAGGCAGCCCATCCAACTTGACCTCTTCCTTCTGTCTGCTGCATGCACCAACTGAGGCCCAGCTCTGTGATTGCAGGAGTAGCCGAGAGATCCATTTCCACAATATTTCCAGCTGATAGCCGTGTGTTTGCTTTTTGGCTTAAAACAACACAAATTTGTTATCTTGCTGCTCTTCCACCAAAGTCCACATCGGTCTCACTGGGCTAAAGTCAAGGCGTGGGCAGGGCTGCATTTCTTTCAGAGGCTGTAGTGGAGAATCGATTTCCTCACCGTTTTCAGCTTCTCTAGTCTGCCTGCATTTCTCACCTCCCGGGCCCTATCTCCATCTTCAAGGCTAGCAATTTCTCATCCTTCCAACCATTCCTGTGGGGTCACATCTCCCGCTGACGACAGCCGGGAAAGGGTCTCTGATTTCAAGGAACTGGGTAATTAGATAGGGCCCCCTGGACAATCTAAGATGCTCTCCCTATCTCAGGGAACTTAATCGTATCCTCAAAATCGCTTTTGCTATGTAAGGTAACATATTTACAAGTTCCAGGGACTGGGACAGGGGTCTCTTTGGGGACCATTATTCTGCCTGTCACAACCATCAAAATAAAATGGTCTTTTGGCCATAAAATCATCTCTGAGTGTATGGAAGACCATCCACCCCAATTTCAACTCTCCTTATCTCCAAATGCTGGAATACGTGCTGGCTGCTTTTGTTACTCTTTGATAGGTTTTTAAAAGATATCATTAAATGATTTTGTTCTCCTGTCCTGACGCCTTAGGGAGCTTCTACTAAGGGCAATGTTACCTCTGTCCTTTCTTTAGTGTTGCTGGAGTTCATAAAGGGCCTTCTTTTTTTTTTTTTTTTTTGAGACGGAATTTTGATCTGTCACCCAGGCTGGAGTGCAGTGGCAAGATCTCAGCTCACTGCAACCTCTGTCTCCTGGGTTCAAATGATTCTCCTGCCTCAGCCTCCTGAGTAGCTGGGATTACAGGTGTGTGCTACCATGCCCGGCTTATTTTTATATTTTTCGTAGACAGGGTTTCACCATATTGGCCAGGCTGGTCTCAAACTCCTAATCCCAAGTGATCACTGACCTTGGCCTCCCAAAGTGCTGGGATTACAGGTGTGAGCCACTGCACCCGGCCTGTGAAGGGCCTTTCTTAAATGCAGAGGTGAAAGGCTTCAGCCAAGCCCAGGTAGCCAGGGAGGGTTACATACGAATCAGGAACAGCAAAGGGGTCTGAGGCATGGGGGTTTAGTCAGCTCCAGGACTTACCTGGAATCAGTATCTTACAGGTGGACCACCTGGTAAAGGCATGTCTAGATGAGGAATAAGCAAATTCTGTCCCCGTTTGTCCACTTATGGGGGAAGGGAGGCTGGTAAGAGTTGACTGGGAAGGTGAGTAATTTTTAATGGCTTCCTCCTGAGCTAGGTCTGAGGAAAATTGTACAAGGACTGACGAAGAGAATTTGCCCTTCAGGTACCCAAATGGCACAGAAATCTAAAATATTTTATTTGCTACTTTGAGTCACAGCAGATGCTAGATAAAGGAGTGCAGGATGGTGGATGCGGAAGAGGCCAGAAGGAAGTGCGGGGCAGATGGCAATCCCTGGCCAGCAGCGGAGGCAGGGCAGGGCATTAGCAGAGCTTGAGGGGAGCTCTTGGGAAAGAGTGGAATCTACTGAGAATGGAAAGTTCCATGAGGAGTTCTGGAAGCCCCATTCTGCTCCTCTTGGAACTTTAGACAATTAATACTACTAGAATAATGAGGAGAACTTGTTTCTTCTCTCGTTCTTGAAGAAGGCCCTTTCTCAAAAGGCAGTTTCAGTTGTGAGTTGCAAAGTAACACACCAGCTCTCTAGGAAACTCATCCATCAGAAACTCAGACAACTCATGCCTGCATTTTATGCACAGCACTTCTTGCCCCTTTAACCACAGGACAACCCCTCACTAGAATGTACTTTTTTTTTTTTTTTTTTTTTGAATTGGGTTTTGCTCTTTTTACCCAGATTGGGGTTGAATGGGGGGTTTTCGGCTCACCCTGTAATCCCAGCACTTTGGGAGGCCGAGGCGGGTGGATCACGAGGTCAAGAGATCGAGACCATCCTGGTCAACATGGTGAAACCCCGTCTCTACTAAAACTACTAAAACTAGAATGTACTTTTAATTTCATCACAACTAGGGCAGGCCGAGGTCTTATTTTGAAGCAACATTTTAGAAAGCAAGAAGAGGGATTGTGGCCATGCTCAGAAGGTCATCGGAGAACCCAATGGCAAGGATGATTCAACTTTTACAACCAGAACATAAGCGCCAAGGGTAGCCGAGGCTGGGACTTTGGAGTCGGCGCAAACATCCCTCTACTTCCCAGGATACCTGGAGGGTTTCCTGTCCTCAGCACAGTACAGTCACTCTCGCTTATAATCATGGCCGCAACTCATCAGGAAAAGGTGAATTTGATCATTTAGTGGGAGGCTGGGAAGGATGTCATGTGTTTCATGTCAAACTTTCCATGAAATATGAGAAGCTGCAAAATTTTTTTCCCATTCTATTGGTTGCTGGTTCACTCTAATGACTGTTTCTTTTGCTGTGCAGAAGCTGTGGACTTTAATTAGGTCCCATTTGTCTATTTTGGCTTTTGTTGCCAATGCTTCTGGTGTTTTAGTCATGAAGTCCTTGCCTACGCCTATATCCTGGATGGTTTTGCCTAGGTTTTCTTCTAAGGTTTTTATTGTGTTAGGTCTTATGTTTGTCTTTAATCCACCTGGAGTTAATTTTAGTGTAAGGTGTCAGGAAGGGGTCCAGTTTCTGCTTTCTGCACATGGCAAGCCAGTTTTCCCAACACCATTTATTAAACAGGGAATCCTTTCCCCATTGCTTGTTTTTGTCAGGTTTGTCAAAGGTCAGATAGTTGTAGATGTGTGGCATTGCCTTCCAGGCCTCTGTTCTGTTCCATTGGTCTACATCTCTGTTTTGGTACTAGTAACATGCTGCTTTGATTACTGTAGCCTTGTAGTATAGTTTGAAGTCAGGTAGCGTGAAGCCTCCAACTTTGTTCTTGTTGCTTAGAATTGACTTGGCTATGCGGGCTCTCTTTTGGTTCCATATGAAGTTTAAGGTGTTTTTTTCCAGTTCTGTGAAGGTCATTGGTAGTTTGATGGGCATAGCACTGAATCTATAAATTACTTTGGGTGGTATGGACATTTTCACGATATTGATTCTTCCTAACCATGAGCATGGAATGTTTCTCCATCTGTTTGTGTCCTCTCTTGTTTCCTTTAGCAGTGGTTTGTAGTTCTTCTTGAAGAGGTCCTTTACATCCTTTGTTAGTTGTATTCCTAGGTATTTTATTCTCTTTGTAGCAATTGTGAATGGCAGTTCGTTCTTGATTTGGCTCTCTTTAAGTCTGTTATTGGTGTATAGGAATGCTTGTGATTTTTGCACATTGGTTTTGTATCCTGAGACTTTGCTGAACTTGCTTATCAGTTTCAGGAGATTTTGGGCTGAGACGATAGGGTCTTCTAAGTAGACAATCATGTCACCTGCAAATAGAGACAATTTGACTTCCTCCTTTCCTATTTGAATACCGTTTATTTCTTTTACTTGCCTGATTGCTCTGGCTAGAACTTCCAATACTATATTGAATAGGAGTAGGGAGAGAGGGCATCCTTGTCTATTGCCAGATTTCAAAGGGATTGCTTCCAGTTTTTGCCCATTCAGTATGATATTGGCTATGGGTTTGTCATAAATAGATTTTATTATTTTGAGATACGTTCCATCGATACCTAGTTTATTAAGAGTTTTTAGTATCAAGGGCTGTTGAATTTTGTCAAAGGCCTCTCTACATCTATTGAGATAATCATGTGGTTTCTGTCTTTGGTTCTGTTTATGTGGTGAATTACGTTTCTAGACTTGTGTATGTTGAACCAGACTTGCACCCCCGGGATGACGCCTACTTGATCGTGATGGATAAGCTTTTTGATGTGCTGTTGCAATTGGTTTGCCAGTATTTTATTGAAGATTTTTGCATCTATGTTCATCATGGATATTGGCCTGAAGTTTTCTTTTCTCGTTGAGTCTCTGCCGGGTTTTGGTATCAGGATGATGTTTGTCTCATAAAATGATTTGGGAAGGATTCCCTCTTTTTGGATTATTTGGAATAGTTCAGAAGGAGTGGTACTAGCTCCTCTTTGTATGTCTGGTAGAATTTGGCTGTGAACCCATCTGGACCTGGGCTTTTTTTGGTTATTAAGCTATTAATTGCTGCTCAACTTCAGCCCTTGTTATTGGTCTATTCAAGGTTTCGACTTCTTCCTGGTTTAGGCTTGGGAGGCTGTAAGTGTCCAGGAATTTATCGATTTCTTCCAGGTTTACTGGTTTATGTGCATAGAGTTGTATGTAGTAATCTCTGATGGTGGTTTGTATTTCTGTGTAATCTGTGGTGATATCCCCTTTATCATTTTTTACTGCATCTATTTGATTCTTCTCTCTTTTGTGTTTTATTAATCTGGCTAGTGGTCTATTTTGTTGATCTTTTCAAAAAACCAGCTCCTGGATTTATTGATTTTTTGAAGGTTTTTTTGTGTCTCTATCTCCTTCAGTTCTGCTCTGATCTTAGTTATTTCTTGTCTTCTGCTAGGTTTTGAGTTTTTTTGATCTTGCTCCTCTAGCTCTTTCAATTTTGACAATAGGGTGTCCATTTTAGATATTTCCTTGCTTCTTATGTGGGCATTTATTGCTATAAATTTTCCTCTAGACACTGTTTTAAATGTGTCCCAGAGATTCTGGTACATTGTGTCTTCGTTCTCGCTGGTTTTGAAGAACATCTTTATTTTTGCCTTCATTTCATTGTTTATCCAGTCAACATTCCACAGCTAGTTGTTCAGTTTCCATGGAGTTGTGAGGTTCTGAGTTAGTGTCTGAATTCTGAGTTCTAATTTGATTGCACTGTTGTCTGAGAGACTGTCTGTTATGATTTCCATTCTTTTGCATTTGCTGAGGAGTGATTTACTTCCAATTATGTGGTCAGTTTTAGAGCTGGTGTGATGTGGTGCTGAGAAGAATGTATATTCTGTGGATTTGGGGTGGAGAGTTCTGTAAATGTCTATTAGGTTTGCTTGGTCCAGATCTGAGTTCAAGTCCTGGATATCCTTGTTAATTTTCTGTTTTGTTGATCTGTCTAATATTGACAGTGGAGTGTGAAAGTCTCCCACTATTATTGTGTGGGAGTCTACATCTCTTTGTAGGTCATTAAGAACTTGCTTTATGTATCTGGGTGCTCCTGTATTGGGTATGTATATATTTAGAATAGTTAGCTCTTCTTGTTGCATTGATCCTTTTACCAGTATGTAATGCCCTTCTTTATCTCTTTTGATATTTGTTGGTTTAAAGTCTATTTTATCAGAGACTAGGATTGCAACTCCTTTTTTTTCCTCTCCATTTGCTTGGTAGATCTTCCTCCATCCCTTTATCTTGAGCCTATGTGTATCCTTGCACGTGAGATGGGTTTCCTGGATACAGCACACTGATGATTTTTAACTTTTTATCCAATTTGCCAGTCTGTGTCTTTTGATTGGGGAATTTAGCCCATTTACATTTAAGGTTAATATTGTTATGTGTGAATTTGATCCTGCCATTTTGATGCTGGCTGGTTGTTTTTCCGGTTAGTTGATGCAGTTTCTTCATTGCGTCGATGCTGTTTACCATTTGGTACATTTTTGGAGTGGCTGGTATTTGTTGTTCATTTCTATGCTTAGTGCTTCTTTCAGGAGCTCTTGTAAAGCATGGCTCGTGGTGATGAAATCGTCTATCAATTGCTTGTTCATAAAGGATTTTATTTCTCCTTTGCTCATGAAGTTTAGTTTGGCTGGATATGAAATTCTAGGTTGAAAGTTCTTTTCTTTAAGGATATTGAATATTGGCCCCCACTCTCTTCTGGTTTGTAGGGTTTCTGCGGAGAGATCTGCTGTGAGTCTGATGGGCCTCCCTTCATGGGTAACCTGACCTTTCTCTCTGGCTGCCCTTAGCATTTTTTCCTTCATTTCAACCCTGGTGAATCTGAGGATTATGTGCCTTGGGGTTGCTCTTCTTGAGGAATATATTTGTGGTGTTCTCTGTATTTCCTGGACTTGAATGTTGGCCTGCCTTGCTAGATTGGGAAACTTCTCCTGGATTATATCCTGAAGAGTGTTTTCCAGCTTGGATTCATTCTCTCCATCACATTCTCTCCATCACATTCTATCAAATTTAGATTAGGTCTTTTCACAAAATCCCATATTTCTTGGAGGCTTTGTTCATTTCTTTTCACTCTTTTTCTCTAATCTTGCCTTCTCCTTTTATTTAATTGAGTTGATCTTCAGTCTCTGATATCCTTTTTTCTGCTTGGTCAATTCAGCTATTGAAACTTGTCTATGCTTCGTGAAGTTCTCGCATTGTGTTTTTCAGCTACATCAATTCATTTATTTTCCTCTCTAAGCTGTTTGTTCTTGTTAGCATTTCATCAAACCTTTTTTCAAGGTTCTTAGTTTCTTTGCATTGGGTTAGAACATGTTCTTTTAGCTCAGAGACGTTTGTTATTACCCACCTTCTGAAGCCTGTTTCTGTCAATTCATCAGACTCCTTCTCTATCCAGACTTTTTCCCTTGCTGGTGAGGAGTTGTGATCCCTTGGGGGAGGAGAGGCATTCCAGTTTTGGGTATTTTCATCCTTATTGCACTGGTTTCTTCCCATCTTTGTGGATTTATCTACCTGTGGTCTTTGTGGTTGGTGACTTTCAGATGGGGTCTCTGAGTCGATGTCCTTTTTGTTGCTGATGAAGTTATTTCTTTCTATTTCTTAATTTTCCTTCTAACAGTCAGGCCCCCCTGCTGTAGGAATGCTGGAGGTCCACTGCAGACCCTGCCTGCCTGGGGATCACCTGCAGCAGCTGCAGAACAGTAAGGGTTGCTGCCAGTTTCTTCTTCTGTTATCTTTGTCCCAGAAGGATACTCGTCAGATGTTAGCCTGAGCTCCCCTTTATAAGGTGACTCTTTGGTTATATGGGGGTCAGGGAGCTGCTTGAGGAGACAGTCTCTCCCTTATAGGAGCTCAAGTGCTGAGCTATGAGCTCTGTTGTTCTGTTCAGAGCTGCTGGGCAGGTACTTTTAAGTCTGCTGCAGTGGAACTCATAACTGCTCTTTTTCCCCAGGTGCTCTGTCCCAGGAAGGTGGGGCTTTATTTATAAGTTCCTGTCATTCTGCTGCCTTTTTTCAGAGATGCCCTGCCCAGTAAGGAGGTAGCCTACTCACAGTCTGCCAGCAGAGGTGTTGCTGAGCTGCCATGGGCTCTGCCCGGCTGCTGTGTGAGCTTCCCTGCAGTTTTGTTTATAGGGGTATAGTTAGAACTGCCTTGGTAATGGTAGACTGTCTTTGTAATGGCAGACTGCCTCAGTAATGGCGGATTGCCTCAGTAATGGTGGATTGCCTCTGTAATGGTGGGCTGCCTTGGTAATAGTGGACCACCTCTGTAATGGCAGACTGCCTCGGTAGTGGTGGACTGCCTCGGTAATAGCAGACACCCTTCCCCCCACAGAGCTGGACTGTCCTGGGTCCAGTTGTGCTTGCTGTGAAACTCTCAATCCAGAGCATTTCAGATTGCTGGTTTTTGTGGGGGTGGGACCAGCTGAACCAGGTCACCTGGCTCCCTGCTTTAGCCCCCTTTTATTCAGTTGAATGGGTGACTCTGTCTCCTAGGCTTTCCAGTCGCCAGTTCAGACAGTGCCCGGATTTGTGTGAATTTTTGTGTGGAGACCCGCTGCACCGGCTGGAACAGCCGCGCTGGAGACTGGTGGTGATTTTCTGCCCAGGAATCTCCTGGTCTGTGGGCAGTAAAAATTTGTTTGGAAATGCGGTGATCACTCACTCTCTGCGTTTTCACTGGAAACTGCAATCCAGAGCTGTTCCTGTTTGGCCATCTTGGATCCTCAACCAATAGTTAGTTTTCCAACCTTTCCCTGCTCTCTCCTTCCCTCCCTCCCTCCTTGTTTTGGTAGTTCCCAGTTTTGATTGTTGCCATCTTTACATCCACTAGTACCTGCTGTTTAGTTGTCACTTATAAGTGAGAACATGTGGTATTTGGTTTTCTGTTTCTGCATTAATTTGCTTAGGATAATGGCCTTCAGTTGGATTCATGTTGCTGCAAAGGACATGATTTTGTTCTTTTTCATGCCTGCATAGTATTCCATGGTGTGTATGTACCACATTTTCTTTATCCAATCCACTACTGATGAACACCTAGGATGAGTCCATGTCTTTGTTATTGTGAATAGTGCTGCAGTGAACATACAAGTTCATGTGTCTTTTTGGTAGAACAATTTGTTGTTGTTTTGGATATATACCTAGTAATGGTAGTTCCATTTTAAGTTTTTTGAGAAATCTCCAAACAACTTTCCACAGCGGCTGAACTAATTTACATTCCCCACAAGGGTGTGTAAGCATTCCCTTTTCTTCACAGCCTCATCAACATCTGTGTTTTTTTTTTTTTTTTTTTTTTTTTTTTTTTTTTTT
>NW_016107546.1:1176947-1244337 GCF_001604975.1 Cebus imitator | reverse complement strand
ACTTTTTAATCATAGCCATTCTTACTGGTGTGAGATGGTATCTCATTGTGGATTTGACTTGCATATCTCTGATGATTAGTGATGTTGAGCATTTTTTCATATCTACATATATATTTTGAAGGAAGTGCTAACAGAACTGGATTGGGGTAAGGATGACTCCAAAACAACTAGAAGGATTTAATTGCACTAACTGAGATGGGGAAGACTCTGGGAGGGACTAGTTTGCAGGGGAAGATGAGTCCATGTTGGACATGGTAAGTTTCACATGTCTATTGGCCACACCCAAGTAGCATTGTTAAGCAGGAGTTGGATTTACCAGGCTGGAGTTTAGGGAAGAGATCTGAGCTGGAGCCACCAGCTTACAGGTGGTATTTAAGGCCACAGGACTAGATGTAATTAGGGGCAGTGAGGGGTAGAGACAGAGAAGAGTCGGGGTGCAGCTTCTGAGCTCTGAGCCTTTCTGTGTTAGAGAACAAAGGGATGAGGAAGAAACTGCAAGGGAGGCTGAGAAGAAAGAGCCAATGAGATGGGAAGAAAACCAGGAGAGTGTGATGTGCTCGAAATCAAGTAAAGGAAATATTTTCAGGGGAAAATGATCAGTGGCCTCAAATACTGATGATGGATCATGTAATGCAAGGACTGAGAACTGATCTTCAGGAGAAAACAGTTCATTTGAGCCACTGAAAGCTGTAGATTCTTTCTGCATGTTATTTCTTAAGTTAAGCCATGTTGTTCACCACCTTGTTTCAAGCCACTGTCTTTTCTTGCCCTGCAATTGGAGCTGCAGCTCTTAACCAATTCTTCTCGTGGTGCCCTCCATCTAGATCTGTGCTTTTCCTTGAAGGAGCCACAGGTCACACATGGTGGTTGAGCAACTGAAAATGTGGCCCATCTGAATTAAGATGTGCTATAAGTACACACTGGATTATGAATACTTAGCATGAAAAGACAAAAAATAAAAAAAGTAGACATGTCTTATGAATGATATTTTATATTAATTGATGTTGAAATAAAAACAGTGGGAATTAGGAGCTAAGTAAAATATATTTTTAAGATTCCTCACACATGAGCCTTTTTTCTTTTTATAGTTTTTAATGTGGCTCCCAGAAAATTTGAAGTTACATCATTGACTTGCATCTGTGGCTTGTGTTATATTTCTATTGGATAGTATTGGGACACACCGTTTATGACCCTGCCCCACAGGGATCTTTTAAAGTGACAAAATGACCATGTCACGCTTCCACTGCTAAGATAAAATGCCTCAAGTTGAACACAAGGCTCTGTGAAAACAGGGCTCTGCTTGTCCAGCCTCCCCTCAGGTCTCTTTCTTCTCCATTGCCTGTGCTCAGGGCACATTGGTCACATCCCTTTTCATTGTCTGCTAATGTATACTCCACTCTGGCTGGAGCCCTCTTCTCTAGCTTCTTTGCCTTGCCAATGTCTACACATCTGTTGGGTCTCAGTTTAACCATCACTTCCTCAGGGCATCCTTCCTTGGTCCTCAAACTAGGTTAGGTGCTCCACTCCTAAGGCTTGATCTTTTCATTTATAGTACTTGATTCCCATCATTATTTGCCTAATTAATTTTGCTCTTTCTCCACTAGACGTTTGCTCCTTGAGGGCAGAGTTGGTGCTGTCTTAATCATTAGAATATCCTCTGCAACGGACAGACAGAAAACTGAGTCTATGTTTTTTACATTACTGTGGTGTTCCTTCCTGAGATTACTTCTATTCTTTTTTTTCTTTTTTCTAAGTTGTTACATCAAACCTTCAGATGTGGTGTTTTAGAAAGTGTTCTTATTATTAAGTTGAAGAGAGTTGCTTTCTGGTTTGTTTTGGGTTTGGGGTATTTTTTGCAATTTATTTTTCTTACTCTTTTAAAAACTAAGGTTAAATTTGCATAGAGAAAAATGCATATGATATGGTTTGGCTGTGTCCCTAACCAAATATCATCTTGAACTGTAGCTCCCATAATTCCCACATGCTGTGGGAGGGAGCCGGTAGGAGATAATCAAATCATGGGTGGTTTCTCCCATACTGTTCTCATGGTATTCTCACAAGATCTGATGGTTTTATAAGGGGAAATCCCTTTTGTTTGGTTCTCATTCTCTCATCTGCCACCATGTAAAACGTGTCTTTCACCTTCTGCCATGATCATGAGGCTCCCTAGTCACATGAAACTTTGAGTCCATTAAACCTCTTTTTCTTTTTTTTTTGTGGGACAGAGTTTCGCTCTTGTTACCCAGGCTGGAGTGCAATGGCACGATCTCGGCTCACTGCAACCTCCACCTCCTGGGTTCAGGCAATTCTCCTGCCTCGGCCTCCTGAGTAGCTGGGATTACAGGCACGCACCACCATGCCCAGCTAATTTTTTGTATTTTTAGTAGAGACGGGGTTTCACCATGTTGACCAGGATGGTCTCGATCTCTTGACCTCGTGATCCACCTGCCTCGGCCTCCCAAAGTGCTGGGATTACAGGCTTGAGCCACCGCGCCCGGCCTATACCTCTTTTTCTTTATAAATTACCCAGTCTTGGGTATGTGTTAGTCAGCAGCATGGAAACAGACCAATACAGTAAAAATATTAAATATATCATTCAGTGACTTTTGGCAAATTAATATATCCATGTAATCAACATTCCAGTCAAGACATTGAAGACTTCCATGACTCCCAAGAAAGTACCCCTTTACATTCAATACCTGCCCTCAAACACAACCACTTCCTGATTTCTACCATCATAGATTACTTTTGCCTCTTCATAAGCTTAAAATTAAATAGAATCAGACAGTGTATGCTTTGTTCTGTCTGGCTTCTTTGACTCAGCATTGTGTCATATGGTTCCATCACTTGTTCCTTTTTATTGCTGAGTAATTGAATAGAAATAATTCATGTATCTATTAACCTCTTTTTTAAAAATAATTTCAACTTTTAGTTTAGATTCAGGGGGTATATGTGCAGGCTTGCTACATGGGTAAATTGTGTGATGCTGAGGTTTGGGGTGTGGATGATGCCATCACCCAGGTAGTGAGCACAGTCCCCAGTAGGTAGTTTTTCAGCCCATGCCCCTCTCTCCCCCCTCTCCTTCTGGTAGTCTTCAGTGTCTATTATCCCATCTTTATGCCCATGTGTACACAATGCTTAGCTCCCACTTATAAGTGACAACATGTGGCATTTGGTTTTCTGTTCCTGCATTAATTCGCTTAGGATAATGACCTCCTCTTTTTCTTATAATGTCCTTATTTTCCTTCTCTCTCTTTTATGATGGATTTTATGTAATATTGGCAATATTTACAGACTTCATCAGAGAAATAATCTGGGCCTGGAATTTTCTTGTTGAAAAGGTTTGTAATTGCACATTTAATTTCTTTAATATAGGAGATATTCAGATTTTCTCATTTTTGTCAGTTTTGGAAAATTATCTTATACAAGGTATTTGTCCATTTAACTGAAGTTGTCAAATTTAGGGACATAAGATTATTCATAAATTTTCTTTATTATCCTTTTAATGTCTTTAGGGTCTTTGGTGATATCCCCTCTTACTCCTGTTACTGGCAATTTATGTTTCTGTCTCTCTTCCTCATGAACATTGATTCAAAAATGTATTCAGAAAAACATTAGAAAATGGAATCTAGCAGTATATGAAAAAGATAGATTATAACCAAGTGGGATTTATCCCAGGAATGTAAAGCTGGCTCAATATTTGAAAATCAATGTAATCCACCACTTTACTAAAACAAATGAGAAAATTGTATGATTCTTCTGATAGATGTAAAAAAACCACTTGAAAAATTTTAACACCTATTCATTGTAAAAACTCTGAAAATTAAAAGAATAAGGGAACTTTCTCAAATTGATAAAACTAATATCGTAATAGAGAAATATTGCATGTGTTCCCATTATACTTGAAAACAGAAAAAATATCTATTTTTATCATAAAATCTAACACTTTGGTAAAGTCCAACCAAATGCAGTAAAGCAATACAAACAAATATATAACATAGAAATTGGAAAGGAAGAGGTAAAATTTATTCAAAGACAACACAATTGTGTTTACAAACAATCCTAAGGCATCCGCAAAAAATTTACTAGAACTAATAATGTGAATTTAGCAAAGTCACAGAATACAAGATCACTAATTCAAAAATCAATTCTTTGCTTATATTCTGACCAAAAATTAAAAAAAAAGAAAAAGAAACATTTAAATACCCTTTAAAATCGCATCAAAAACATAAAACATTTGGGAAAAAATTTAATGAAAGCCTACAGTTTGAAAACTGCCAAGCATTGTTGAAATTAATATTTGCCCTTCTATGCCCTTTTCTGTCTTCTTTTGCATTTAAAATTGGATTTTTACAAGTAATATATTTTATTTCTTCTATTAGTGTTTCAGCTATACCATCTGTATTGTTTCAATAGCTGCTTGGTGGTTTTAAATATGCACCAGTAACTTTTCATGAACTACTAAGAATTAATATTATTTCATTTCACTTATAATGTAAGAAGTTTTTAACAGAATATTCAATTTATTCTCTCTGTTCTTTGTGCTATTGTCATATACTTTATTTATACATATGAATGCCACAAAAAGTTATTTTTTCTTTAAATAATCAATTGTCTTTCGAAGAAATTAGCAAAATTAAAACATTTTTTACATTTAGTAGCATCTTTGCCATTTCTAGGAATCTCCATTCTTTTTTGTAGACCTGAGTTTTCATCTGATATCATTTCATTTCTTTTCAGTCTGAATAACTCCTTGTAACTTTTTTTTTTTTAAAGAGACAGAGTCGTGCTCTATTGCCCAGGCTTCAATGCCATGGCACAATCCTAGCTTTCTGCAGCCTCAGACTCCTGGGCTCAATGATCCTCTGCCTCAGCCTCCTGAGTAGCTAGGACTGTAGGTGCATGCCACCATGCCTGGATAATTTTTTTTTTTTTTTTTTTTTTGGTAGAGATGAGGTATATTGCCCAGGCTGGTCTTGAACTTCCTGTTTCAAGAGATCCTCCTGCCTCGGTCTTCCTTTTAGCATTTCTTATAGCACAGTTCTTTTGGCACTTAATTCTCGCAGACTTCCTTTTCTGAAAACTTTCTGAGACTTTCTATCTGTTGTCTTTCTGGCCTCCACTGTTTCTGGTAACATGACAAGTACCTTTCTTATCATTTTTCCTTTGTATACAATTATGGGTTTTTTTCTGGCTGCTTTTAAGGTTTTCTTTTATCTTTGGTTTCAAGAGTTTTATTATGATATGCTCAGATGTGTTTGTGTTTTGTCATAATTAATATGAACTTAAAGAAGAAAGAAAATCACATTTATAGTACATCTACCTTCTGACAAATACCATAGAATGCACTGATAAAGAAATAGTCTCATCTAATCCTTTCTGTGGATTAATAGCATGTCATTGATGAGGAACCAAGGCTCATTGGTGATGCATCCAGCCATGACAGAGTGACTGATAATGGACCTGTCATCTGGCCATAAACGACAATACAATCAGACAAGATATAGAACCAACTGTTTCAGGCATTGGACAAAAGACAACACAAATCTGTGCTCTTCACACCTACTATATACTCCCAAGAATTTAAAAAATAAAATAAAACAAATAAACAAAAAACCAAATCTGGGCTCTTTGAGAGAAAGAAAGACCCTAAGTGAGCTTAGCATTCTACTCCTACCCTATCCCTATCTTCTGCCCTAACTTTCTTGGACCTTGGTGCCAATAGGTGGAGGTTAAATGGAAAGCTACAATTTTACTGGGTAGGGGGAGTAGAGATCAGAGTTGGGGGCTTCTGGTACTGGTGGAGCACTGGGATATGGAGGTAGATTCTCCTTGGGCCCTGGTCCACTGAATGCCGGAGGAGCAGGGGGAGATTTCACAGGGCCTAAGAGGCAGGCGGTTGGGGGCTGAGAGCTGAATGTGGATATCAAAGATTGCCCAGTGCTAGGACACAGGAGTTTTGGTTCAGCCAGAGAAAAGAAAACTTGCTGAGCGTACAAATCATTTCTTTGAGATCTGAGAAATGCTACATCTTAAGAGAAAGGATCACATTCAGGGGCAAGGGTTCTGCACTAAAATAAAGTACAAAGCTGAACTAGACATGCCCACTTCCCAAATTTTGTTGCTCCACTAGACTCTTTCTCTTCCCCTCCCTCTGCATCTAATGACACTGATGACAGTCAACATGTCCAGCATGCTTACTATGTGCCAGGTAGGGTATTCCGAGAATTTTTTAACCTATGTTGATGCAGCATACATCCCAACAACCCTGTGAGGCAAGTAATATTTTTATCTCTGTTTCACAGGCATGGAAACTGAGGTACTGAGAGAGTAAATAACTTGCCCAATACTATACAGCTAGGCAGTAGTAGAGCTGGAACTCAAACTCATGTGAGCTGACTCCAAAGTCCACACTTTTAACTACAACTCTCACTACTTCAGTGTTCTCTGGGTTGTTACTTATAGGTTAAAAAACCTATAATGTCTGCTTCCCTTCTCCTCATGCAGCGTCACCAGAGCCTCAGTTCAGATGTTCCTCATCCCTGGCTGTATTAGTTCATTCTTGCATTGCTACAAAGAACCATCTGAGACTGGGTAATTTACAAAGAAAAGAAGTTTAATTGGATCACAGTTCCACAGGCTGTACAGGAAGCATGACTGAGGAGGCCTCAGGAAACTTACAATCATGGTGGAAGGCAAAGGGGAAGCCGGCACATCCTACATGGCTGGAGCAGGAGGAAGAGAGAGAGAAAGGGGAGCTGCTACACATTTTTAAACAAGTAGCACTAGGAGGATGGTACTAAAGCAATAGAAACCACCCCCATGACCCAATCACCTCCCACCAGGCCTCTCCTCCAACACTGGGAATTACAATTTGACATGAGATTTGGGTGGGGACACATAGCTAAACCATATCACTTGCCTAAACTTTTATAATGATCTTCCTATAGAGGTTTCTCTGCCTCCCTATTTTCTCAAAGGTATATTTCTAAATTGTACATTCCAACATATAAAATTTTTTCTGCTCAAAATCCTAATGTTCACTATGATCCACTCCCCCTCACCTTCCTATCCAGAATTTCCCCAAGCACTTTCTCCCTCCTTTCTTTTTCTCTATTTCCCTCTTTACCACTCCAGTAATACGTACCACTTGTGGTTTAACAAACCGTGCCATTAATGCCTCTGAGCTTCCGCCCATGTTGCTCCCTCTGCCTCAAATATATCCCCTCCTTGTCAGCCTGGCAACCTTGCCTCCTTTCTGAAGTTGTCTGACTCCTTCCAGGCACATGGGGGCCTTTCTTCCTCCATGAGTCATAAACAGGCATCCACTAGTCCCCAACTCAGAGCATGGCAAAGCTCTCTGTCTCTGGACATCTCACCCCTGGGGGTCTTAGTTGTTGCCCAGCACCCAGCACAGGCTGGGCACACAGTAGGCACATAACAAATGCCCCTTGAAATTGAAAATAAAATTCCAGGACCCCCCCCAACCAAAAATAAAATTCCAGGGCCCCCCAACCATCTGAAGAGACATCTCCTCTTGGCCAAGCACATTCCGAAGTTAACCTGAAAAGCTAGTTCAGGCCATGATGGGAAGAAGGAGGTTGAATATGCCTCATTATATGCTCCTCCCTTTTGGAATTCAGGAAAAGCTGACCAGCATTAACATCAACACAGACCTTAAGTCTGTTAAGAAACATTTACAATCTATTCTTTCTAAAGCCTGATACCTGGAGGCTTCATCTCTTTGAAAAAAACTTAGTCTCCACAATCTCTTATCATAACCCAGACAATTCCTTTCTATTGATAATAACTCTTTCAACCAATTGCCAATCAGAACATTTTTAAATCTGCCTATTACTTGGAAGCCCCCTGCCCCACCTTTGAGTTGCCCCACCCTTCCACAGCAAACCAACGTACTTCCTACATGTACTGATTGAGGTATTATGTCTCCATAAAATGTATAACAGCAAGCTGTACCTTCACAACCTTGGGCACATGTCAGTACCTCCTGAGGCTGTGTCATGGTCATGTTCTTAGCCCTGGCAAAATCAACTTTCTAAGTTGATTTAAGTCCTGTCTCAGACACTTTGGGGTTTACAAAATATTGTACACATCAAATTCCTAACGACAGCTGAATGGCATCATATTTTCTTCTCCTCAGGAAGGCAGAGGAGGGGTGGTACAGGGGGTCCTGAGAAGCCTGCAGACCTCAGGAAAGGAGAGGAGAAAGGTGGGAAATATCTTTCTCAGGGGTGGCTCTGCTCTGTTAACAAAAGGTCAATGAACTCACAAGAATGAGAGATGCCTCTTTTCCTTGTTTCTAGACAAAGCTGAGATGTGACTTCAGCATTTCACTGTTCTCTGGTCTGCATCCTTGGCCGAAATGTTTTCCCTCGGAATTGTCTTTCTTTCAGAAGGGAGAGTTCACAAGACACAGCTGATCACAAAGAGCTTGGTAATAGTTCCTTTGGGGGAGGCTCCTCAGCCCTGCAGCTGGGAGACTGGGAGTGGGAGAAGGCCTCTTAGACTCCGTGCACCTGCAGTCCTTCTCCTGCCCACATGCCGTGTGTGGGGAGGGAGCATTGTCACCGTAGGTGCAGCCGAGCTGGCCAACCCAGCTTCTCACTCCACCTTGGCAGAAAATGGGGTCAGTAGGATAGCTTTTGTTTTTATTCTTTAGATACTTTGTTTTTCCTCTTTAAAGCATTTTTTTCTGAGATTCTGAGACGATGACTGTTTGACCAACATGCAGCTGTGGGGAGATGGGAGAACTCATCAGCCAGCCAACCCTGGTGACTATGTGGGGGCAGGGACCTTAGCCAGGATCCCTCGCAGGCCAATTGCACTAACGTTGGGCTGTCCTGGGGTGGGTGGCAAGGGCCAGTGCCTAATGCAGAGGGAAGCAGGCCTGTCATCTGGGCCCACAAAGGCACTCTGGATCCCTCTGACTGTTCTGCAGGGAGGAAGCTTTTTACCCCCAGCTCAGGTCAGGTACAGCATTACACTGCTTCTCACCCCCGTATTTTTCTTTCACAGCACTCCCAGAATTTGTGAGATATAGTTGAAGGATTCTTTTGTGTAATAATTATGTTTTCTAGTATTTGATACTTTGACATTTATGCTTTGCAGTTCCTGGAGGGATTGCCCCTCCCAGAGCTAGCCAATTGCTAATGATTAATTAAACAACTCACCTGGGAGCAGGTCGTTCCTATGCACAGCAACCAGTCCAGAGCCCATAAGCCCCAGCCACCTCCTTCCCCAGGTTCTCACACACCCAGGCCAGCATTTCCTTGCCCTCAAAACCTCAGGGCCAGAGCCCCTGAAATTATTCCAACTAGCCAATGCTAAGCCTTCCCACCCTGCCTCACCTGTTCCTTCCCCAGGTAAACTACAATAAAGGCTCTTACCCATGTTTTCCCCTCCTTCCCTCCCTCTGCCTCCTGACCCACCTGCTGCTTTTCCCCATGGCCCTGAAGAGCATGCCCTGCCTCCTATTTCTAGGGATCGGTGAGTACAGAAACTCCTTCCTCATGCAGTCATTTCCATGTCTGCATGTCTTGCTATGCCTGATTAAAAGAAAGCCTGGATACCCTTACAACATCTTCTTAATAATTCTCTCATCCACTGGATGGTGACCTCCATGATGAAACAATGTAGCTGTTTAATCCAGTTCCTGGCCCAGCACTTGGCTTGTAGCATTTGCTGAATAAATGATTGAATGCATAACCAAATGTTTTTAAGATCCCTTAGCGATTCTAGTAAAAGGAAGAGTTTTATAAAATTTTTTCATCTTAATGTATTGTCCATCTTTCAACAGACTGACACTCCAGTCCTTACTGATTGAGATGAGGCCCCTTCTGAACTGCTGTCCAGGAGTGGAGGTGGTTGGCCACATACTCAGCCCAAGCCAGTTTCCCTCTGGACTATGTGGGACAATGTGGCAGGGTACTGGGTAGAGCTTTACTGCAAAAATAAACAAGGAAAGAGAATCACTGCTTCTATGGGGTCTGCAAGACTTTGAGGAGCAGATAGTACATAAGCTGGTCTTGAAGAAACAAAAGGACTTTAGCAGATTATGGAGCACCTTCCATGTACCAAGCACTGCTGATGTTTTATTTGTGTGACCTCCCTTTGGGCTGACTGCATCCTTGAGATATATTTAATTTCTTCTTTACAGATGAGAAAGTTGACGCTAACTAAGATTAGGTAACTTATTTAAGGTTACACCATTAAGTAACAGAAGCAAAATTTGAATCCAGGAAGACTTTAGACCAAAGCCCGTGATCTTTCCATTATGCCAGGCACGGCGTGTGTTCGATGATAATACCACGCCCACAATAACATGTGCCTGGCATGCACTGAGGTCACACACATCATCTAATCTAATCAACTTCAAAAAATGAGGGTGATATTCTGACTATCTTCATTATACAAATTCCAAAAAGAGGCACAAAACAGTTTAAGAACGTGTTCAAGTTCATATAACTGGTAAGGGGCAGAGCTAGGAATTGAATCCAGGCTGGTATCTGAATCCACGTACTTAACACAATCATTTAGTTTGTTCATATATGCACATGCAGAGGGGTTTGGGATTGACATGGAGAGCAGGGGGCAGGGGAGAGTGGAGGCTGGATACTTGTGGTTTTATCAATTTTGGCAAAAACTCTTTTAGGACAAGTGTTGATTGGCAAAATTCTGTGTGAGCAGTAACAATAGTAATAATCAGCAATGATAAATATAGCTGAATGTTTGTTTTCTTTATGGCAAACCAGTTAGGGTAAGGATAGTGTGTCTTCCTAACTCTGTACTCCCAAAAGGTCACAATGTCCCTGGTATTTCTGGGATGGAAGGGACTATGAACTGAGACTGAGAAGATCTGTGACTAACAATCCCTGACAATGCCATGGATCCCTGAGCTCCTCTGCCCCACAGTTATATCTGCTACCAAACTCTATGGCCAACAGCCAGCCATCAGCCTGGCAGTGAGAGAGGGGCTTGGGGCCTATGGCTGCAGGAACCTGTAGCTAGGGGCAGTGCCCTGGCTCAGCAGCCCTGGCCGCTGAGGCAGTGGATGTGCAGAATGGCCCCCTTCCAGCCACAGCACCTGGTGAGTCATCAGTGTTCCATCACAGCATATTAAAGGTGAACCTCTGTGGGAAAGACAGAACTTACATAGCCTTGAGTGCTCTCAGAAACAGGTCCTGGGCCTCCCAAGCTTTGCTACTTCTGCTGTCATCACCAATAGTACCCACAGGAGCCTGGGGTGGTTGCTAGGCAACAAGCCATCTCGGCATCCTCCTCCAATTTGTAGACATCTTTACTCAGATTCCCTGTCTCTAGGTCCATCCTTCCTGCAGGAGAATTGGCCAGACCAGTGTCAGAGATTCTGCAGGACTCCTGCAAGATGCTTGGGTCCTTCCTCCAAGAAGAGCCTCCCTGAGAACCAATCACTATCCCTTAGGTGCCTTCACCATGCAATATTTCCAGTGTTCCATGGACACAGGGAGGGGAGCATCACACACCAGGGCCTGCCTGGGGTGGGGGAGCTACAGAAGGGATAGCAGTGGGTGGGGGATGGGAGGGATAATATTAGGAGAAATACCTAATGTAGATGACTGGGGGATAGATGCAGCAAACCACCATGGCACGTGTATACCTATGTAACAAACCTGCATGATCTGCACATGTACCCAAGAACTTAAAGTATAATAATAAAAAAATGTTTCCAGTGTTCTCATTTTCTAACATTTAAAATATGCATCTTCTAGAGGTAATTCATTATGGAGAGGTTTATTAGCTCATGCATGAGTTATCTGGAAGTATTCCTCTTCTCTCTCCTATGGTTACTTTTATGGCCATTTTCTGCTAGGAACCAGAGGTCTGGGAGTAACAGAAGGGTAACCTATGTTTTATGACTTTGCTGCCACTGGTTTTGGAGGCAACGTGTTATTAATTGAGTTTAAAAAAAAAAAAAAAAACTTTTTCTGGTCCATGGTCTAAGGTGAACAGGTTGCAAAATTAAGAAGCAAATTATTGGCCAGGCACGGTGGCTCACACCTGTAATCCTAGTAGTTTGGGAGGCCGAGGTAGGCAGATAACTTGAGGCCAGAAGTTCAAGGCCAGCGTGGCCAACATGGCAAAAAATACAAAAATTAGCCTGGCATGGCAGTGCAGGCCTATAGTCCCAGCTACTTGGGAGGCTGAGGCACAAGAATTGCTTGAACCTAAATCACTTGAACCCAAATCACTTGAACCCAGGAGGCAGAAGTGCAGAGAGCTGAGATCAAGTCTACTGCACTCCAGCCTGGATGAAAGAGCAAGACTCTGTCTCAAAAAAAAAAAAAAAAAAGAAAGAAAATATTAAATAAATTACCACCCTCCCCACCCCCTGTAACCTTCCCCTTACCACCCATGTCTTTTTCCTACTTATGAAAAGGAAATGTGTGGCCACTCTATTAGGAGGACCTGCAAAGATTGCACAGGCTGCCTTCATTTCTTCTCAGTCTGCCATACTCAGTGTCTTCTTGTCCCTCTGGCTTTAAATCTTATTTGCATTGCTCTGGTGAAACTCGCAAGCAACACAAGACTGAAGAAGGTGGCAACTGGCAAGAAAGTACTGTTCAGACCTTTTAACACCAACAGGGGTGTTTCTATCAAATATCCCAGAACTCGTTCATGGGTCTTGTTGGGCTGGATTCCAACCAACACATGCCCCACAACCCTATCCCAAAGAATGTTATTCTTTGGTGTGCATCTGTCTTCTCTTCCTCCCTGTCCATTAAGGCAGCTCTCTCTCTTTGTAGTTTATTTGCCTCTATCTATGGAAGAGCCTGTCCTCCTGAAGGAGGGTGGTCTTAGGAGTAAAACTTGAGGGGAAGAGAACCAATATTTATGGAGACCCATAACCAGCCAGGCAATGTGCTAGGTGCCTTCTCTACTTTTCTGCATTAAATCCTTAAAATAATCCTATAATGCATTAATCATATTTTAGAAATAAGGAAGCAAAAACTCAGAGAGATTAAGATATTTCATTTTATACCATCGCACAGCTGGCAAAATCCCCAGCCCACTTGCCCGGTTTCACAGCAAGTTCTTTTCACTAGGGGTAGAGTCTCCAGAGAAACAGGGGCTTGCTAATCCTCGAACCTATCCATGACAATCACCCACACGCAAGCAGGGAGAGAAAGGAAAATGGAGGGGTAGCAGCCAGGTTTCAAGCCCAGGTGCTAACATTTGCAATTAGCTGGCAAACAAAACAGAACTGACCAGAAAGCCTAGAAGAAGAGCAGAGATTTAAGAGAAATGCCAGCAGCAGGTGACAGGTTTCCATTCTCTTCCAGCCCTTGGATGTCCTTGGGAGAGTTTGAAATTGCGGCCTTGAGGACCCTGGCTGTGTTTCCTGGACTGGTAGAGCTGGAAGCTAAGTGGAAGTTACAGTATTCCCAGAACATGACCATTTCCTTTTCAAGGAGAGCTTTAGTCTGAAAAGGAAGAATTCACCTGCTACATTCTACGATCCAGCATAAGTGATGGACTTGCACTGCCATCCCCTTGTTGCTATAGGAACGATTTCCTACCCATTTTCGGAAACACACGGCCAGGGTAAATGCTGCCATTATTCATGCATGTACTTCCATTGGTTCAATTGGAAAAAGACTGCCAGATGGTCACTTGCTGAATACAGAACCTGAAGACCTCTTTCTAATGTGAAAACTATTTGGCAATCTCATCTCTAATCACAGGGGTGTTTGTAGACTCTGTCCCGTGGTGTGCTCAGACTTTTCTATCAGCTTGTTTTCTAGGTAAACTATGATTGGTGAAGGAGGTGCTGTGAGATTCAGTTCAAGGAATATATCCTGGTGGATATGACTCATCCAGGAGCCAGGGGTTTAGTGCAAGCACAAAGGAGCTGAGGATGACTGGTGTGTTCTCATTCAGGCCACACACACACAAACACACAGCTCCTACCTTAATTGTTATTGTGCTCCGTTATGTTCCCTTCCTGGAGGTCACATCACATTTGGTCAACAAAAATTTCTCAGGTGTGCTGCTGAGCCTTAGGACTCAGACAATGTTTGCTGCCTCCCTGCATTGAGACCCACAGTCTGCACACAATGTCTATTTTGTGTGGAAGTGCAGGACATTTCCATTTTTTAAAGGTAGAATTCTCCATGTGGAGGCAGCCTCAACCTAAGTGGAAGGGCAACTGGATTTAAACTCAAAAGACTTGCCGTTCACTGAACTAGCTCTGGGACCTTGACCAAGTCATCTGGTTCAACTGGATGATCTTTTTCTCATTCCATGAAAAGGAATGGTCAAGCCTCCTTCACAGCCCGATTGGTTCAGATAAGTACATTGATTTATGCCTTCAATAGTTGTCTAGAGCTGGGGATATTTCAAATGAAGATGAGACAAGGTCCTGCTCTCATTCTAACATAAGGAAGTGAGAAAAATAATAAACAGGGGTAAATAATATGAAGATAAATAACAGGAGAGTGTGAAAGAGAGGATCTGACAACTGCTTTAGATTGGGGGATCCGAGAAGGCCTCACTGATGAAATGGTACCTAAGCTGAAATCTGAATGACAGAATGAACCAGCCACGCATGGGGGAAGAGCAATCAGCAGAAGGAATATGCAGTGCAAAGACCCTGTTATGGGAATAAGCTTTGGGTTGTTTGAGAAAGCAAAAGAAGGGTGACATGGCTGGAGCGTGGTGGGGGAGGGGGAGGAGGAGGCAGAGGCCAGCCCACAGCACTTTGTAAATCCAGGTAGTAAATTGAGATTTTATTCTCATATGTAGGAAGTTATGATAATGGTTTGGGAAAGGACAGGGCTGCATGGTTTGTTTTTAAAAGACTTCTGTGCTCGCTGTAAGAAAAGTAGATTTAGAAATAAGAAAACAAGTTACGAGGCTATTGCATTAGTGCTAGCAGAAGACGATGGGTGGGTTGGTCTAAGGTGACAGGAGAGAGATGGAAAGAAATTGACACCTGGGCTCTGTGTTATAGATTGCGTCAATGAGTTCCACTCATGAGTTGTTATGTGGGGTAAAAATAATAGAGGATAGGTCAGATTTTGTACTTGAGAAGATGGTTGAGAGAGATGAGGAAGCCTAGGGGAGGAGTGGGTTTGGAAGGATCAATAATTCTGTTTATGATGGGCTTCTGCTGTGTTTTAGATCTCTAAGGAGAGGTGTTATCTAGGCTGTTGGTTACAAGGTCTAAAGCTCAGGAAGCAGGTCGGAGCTGGAGATAGAAATGAGGAGTTTGTAAGCATAGAGAAGGTGTTAGAAGCCATGGGACTGGATGAGGTCACCTAAGGAGAGGGGAGAGGTGCAAAGGCTGAGTCCTGGCTCTCTAGTCTCTAGGTATGATGTTTGAGGACGAGGATCCAGCAAAAGAAACCAAGAAATGGCAGTCACTGCAGTCAGAGGAAAAGCAGAAGAGTGTGGTGTCCCTGAAGTCCTGTCACAGAAGTGTTCAACCAAGAGGCCAAGTACAAGGAGAAAAACGATGAGCCTGCATTTGGCAGCACAGAGGCAGTCTCCCTGGGCAGCCGCGTGGAATGCGAAACTGCTTTGGAAACCGTGAGGTGCTGTTGGTGCTTCTCACAAAGGAACATTTGTGCAGAAGTGTCCAGGGAGAGCTTTTTCAAAATGCACGCTGCTGAACCTCAGCCCCTGATCAACTGAATCTGAATCTTTAGAGTGTTTAGAAAGTTCTGCTGCAGCCCTAGTTAAGAGCCACTGTGCTGTACAGCTATAAGTTACTGTTGCTATCACCTGCATGTCCCACTCCCAAGAATATTCTGAGCTACTTTCAGCTTCTTTGCAGATGTCTTATGAACAGTTCTGTGGGAGGATGGTTTATGTTATTCTTTCCAGGCACATTGATAATATGCATAGAACAGTCCTATTCAGTGCCCCGACTGTAACTGTTTACATAAAAGCGTTCTTTGCATTGTCTAAATACCCTTGGAGTTTTAGAATTAACAATTGAAGAGTTCAAAGTAAGTGTTGCTGATAGAGGTCTTCTTTGATTTGGTTTATTTACGAAGTTTTCCTGCTCAAACATGAGTTCCAGTTGATTCAGATAAGAACATTAGTCAGTAATATAAAATGCCCAGCAGACACATTTCAAGGCACAGCAAACAATGTGTGTTTCAGTCCATGGCAGGCAGGCGTAGTGACCCTGCAGAAAATTTACTCATCATCCCACTTCTCTTCCCTTAGCTCTGTGCCTTTCACTTCGTTTTCATATTCTTCCATTTTAGGGGTTCTGGATGCGTAAGCAGATGTGGACCATGTGGTGGAATGGTGAAGGGAATATTTTCAAAAATATCTCACCAATGCTTAATTGATTTTATAAAATGTCGTTTTGAAAGCAACTCTAATACTTGTTGACAATTGCTTCTGAGAAGTCTGCTGAACCTTTGGGGAAACAGTTATGAACACATCATTATGACAGTGATCACACAAGTAATCAAATGGCCTTCTTCTCACACTCATACACCTGGATATGGCTCAGGAGGGCTGTCACGAGAGTCTGCTCTGCCATGATATCTTTATTAATGAGCAAGAGGCAGAGGTAAATATTGTGCTAATTAGATCTACTGTGGATACTAATCTACAAGGCACAGTCAGCCATGGGAAGCACAGATGCCACACTAACTCACTCTGAGCTTTTTAAATATGTGGAATGAGAACGGAAAAATTAGTTTTGATGACAGAGAATGAAAATGTGAGGGAAAAAGATCCTAGATGCTCAGATTATTGGACAGATGATAGGAAGACGTAAATACCAACTACTACCATTATGGCTCAGCAGGGACACTGAGATAGCATGGCTCTCTGCCCACAAATTGGATCTTCGGGGAAGACTGAAACATTAGTCGGAAGTTTAGTTTTTAAAGACAGAGAAAAGAAAGTCGGGGTGATTTGAGATCAGATTTACTGGAAGGGAGTGGTTGAGGTCAGGTCTGCTGGGGCCTGCTAGAAGATGCAGAGACCGGTTGAAGAGGCTTGCCTTAGAGGGAGAAGCTAGGAGGCAACTGAGGAAAAGGTGAATTAATGCAGGATCTCTTTCCCTCAGGGTCTTGAGATAAATGATCAGTGGGAATCTTGCTGCACAGAGATTGACATTAATACATGGGGATTGTGCCTAAGAGGGAAAGGGAGGAAAGCGTTTACTGCCTCGGTAGCATCAGCCTCTTTTTACCTTTTCTTCCTTTTTTCCAAGCTCTCAACCTTAGCAGTACATCCCTCCTTCTGTCAGCCCTGGCCCTGGCCCCAAGAATGACTGTGAAGATTTCCAGGAATCTAAAGAATTAACTACCCTTTTCTGCTCCTAGCAGCACTTTCTGGGTCCGAGGAGACAAGTTACCAACAGGCAGAGGGTTTAGGGAGACGTGAGGACAGCAACTCTGATGTGGACCACTGTGTCCAACCTCTTTGGACCTGGAAAGTCTGCCCTAGAGGTGGGCCCCATGAGGAAGACTTGAACCCTCCCCAGTAAAAGAACACATTCATCCACTCAATTAAATTCTCTACACATTTACTGGGCAACTGCCAGTGCCAAGGTCTATGTTAGGATCTTAGGATATGAGGAAGCAGAAAAAGCAGATACATCAACAAATCATGTCAACACTGAGAAGTAAGCTCAAGCAACAGCCTGCCCCATGCCCTAAGAGTGGCACTGAGGAGGGTGCAAACCACTCATTGTTGGGGCCAGAGGGCTGTCAGGGAAGGCTCTATAGCCTTCACAACCAAGTGGGGTGTATTAGTCTGTTCTCACGCTGCTGATAAAGACATACCAGAGACTGGGTAATTTATAAAGGAAAGAGGTTTAATTGACTCACAGTTCCACGTGGCTGGGGAGGCCTCACAATCATGGCAGAAAGTGAAAGTCACATCTTACATGGTGGCAGGCAAGAGAGAGAAAAGAACCAAGTGAAAGGGGTTTTGCCTTATAAAACCATCAGATCCCATAACACCCATCCAGTATAATGAGAACCCCATAGGGGAAACCACCCCAATGATTCAAGGCATCTCCCACCAGGTACCTCTCACAACACATGGGAATCATGGGAGCCACAATTCAAGATGAGACTTGGGTGGTGACACAGCCAAACCATATCATGGAGCATTGTGTAAAACCAAGTTTCCCAGGAGATGTGCTGACAAAGAAAGAAAGGCTGGGAGAGATGGGAAAGGAGGGAGGGGAGAGGTGTTCTAGAGAGTTGGAGCAGCACGTGTAAGACACAGGCATGGCATGGCAGGGTGTGCTAAGGAGGGCACAAAGTTTTCAGCATGCTTGGAGCACCAGGGGCACCAACATCAGTAATATCTGGTTCTTTCTTTCCTGAGCACACAAGAGACTACATTTCCTACCTCCTTTGAGTAGGGCAGGACCATAGTGAAGTTCTGGTCTGGGAAATGTGAGTGGGCGTGATGTCACTTCCAGGCAGAGGCAGTGAAAGCCTGTGTGTCTCCAGTCTCTTCTCCACTGCCTGAAAAACAGATGACCCAGATTGAGAGGACCGAGCCACAGGATCAAAGTGGCCTGGATCTCCGAGTCACTCAACCAAGAATAGGTTCTTGGACCCACAGGAGTCTTTGCATGAACATAAAATAAACTTCTGGTATGTTAAGTCACAGAGATTTTAAGAGTTGTTTGTTTCTGCAGTATATCCAAACCTATCCTGACTCATTGTGAATATGGGAAATGGTAAGGAGTTGGGCTGGGGAGACCAGCAGGGGCCAGATCTTAGATGGGGAGTTACAGGGACATCTTCTTTCTGAACTTAAGAGTATAGATATTCTAGGCCATAAGGAGATTTAAAAGGAATTTTAAGCACCAGAGTGACATGATCAGGTTTGGCAACTGTATGGAAGGGTGTGACAGCCAGCAGAGAGGCCAGGTAGGAGCAGCAGAGTGATGTTAATGGCTTGAATAAGGCCATGGCAGTGAGGATGGGAACAGGCTAGTATGCTAAAACTGAAGGCCTTAGAGATTGCTCAGATGGATGGAGAAAGAGAAAAGGAGGAATTAATCCAAATGACTCTTTAGTGTTTGGCATCAGTGATTAGATGGTTAGTTTCATCATTAACCAGGATTCAGGGTAAAGATGGGTTTGGATGACAGGTTATTTATTTATTTATTTATCCTGTCAATTCCCTGTAGCTTGGTGTTACATCCACTAAAAGCTTCAGTCTACAGGGTCTGGCTTTCAGGTTCTTCCTTCATGGCCTGGACCTGGAACCATATCTAGTTATTCCCAATCTTTCATTGCCCTGCTGTCCCACTGATGGGAAAAACTGTTGAGACATCAATGACTGGACTGTAAAATTAGGATCTTCCCAGCCTTTAAACCACACACTTGAGGCTTCTGATGAAGTTATATTACTTGGAATGGCCAGTAGTAATGATTCAGACCATGTTAGACTCCAAAGCCTTGGAAGGTACCATTCAACAAAAGGAGGTGAGCCAGGTGTGACATTGGCCCAGAAACGTCTCTCCAAAAACATCTCGGTGAAAGGACTCTCCTAGCCAGATTACCTAGGACCTATTGGCCACCAAACACCAGGAGCAGTGGCTTCTTCATATATTACTTGGCCCTCCCTACCCCATTTCCATGTGTCTTTGGAATTCTATGGCTGAGTTGATAGGTCCTGGTTGTGACTTGGAACAATTACATGCCAAATCTAAGAGTTTGGATATTGCTACCAATGATAACAATAATGAACATTCGTTGAATACTGGACCAATATATGGAGGCACCCAGCACCTGGACTCTGTGACTTTATAGGTGGGTGGGCACATCCTACCCCTCAGGCTGTCCATCTAGATTAGTGCAGTCTTCAAATTAGGGGTGCAAGAGAGGTGAGGAGAACTGGCTATTTCTGATTGGGAATGAGAGTGCGGACCAAGAATCTAGTCAGAAACAGGTGCAGGAAGAGGGACAAAAAGTAAGGAAGAAAGGGTGTAGCTTTGTGCTCACAGGACGGCCACATGACTGCTGATGGGCCATCAAGTGCATTCCAGCCTCTTCTCACTGAGGTGCTGGCTGGCTTTGCTTGCCTCCCCTAGGTTTGGCAGCAGGAGCAACCTACATCTATGCGTAGCTGAGGAAGGAAGGGTGGGCTGGAAAAGATGGTGACCTCCAGGAGAAAAGTGAACCTGCAGTGCAGGTGACTTGTCCAGCCCAACAGCCTTCTGGAACCCAACAGGGTTCCAGTCCTCTGAGAAGAAACAGATGGGAAGTAGGGCGTACGATGATGATGGAGCTCTTGGAGATGGCATTCTCATACTCGCCATCTTTGGGCCTCATTGCAGCAGCTGGGAGTATATAGTGAATTCACTACTACATATTTTTATATGTCATGTTTGAAAATGGCCACTTAACTTCTCTGAACCTTGTTTCTCAACTAAAAATTGCAGATATCAACACCTAATTGCAGATAACAATATAGAATTATTGTCATGAGGATTAAATAAGATGATTAAGGTCTAGGGGAAGGTCCCCCTTCTGATCAGCAACATTATTCATGGAAAAGTGGACTAGAAAATGAAGGATGGGAGCCCCCACCTGGGACAGTTTTCAATAATGGAAGAAGAACTTGGAAAGCAAATGCAGGCAGCAACTGGTGGCTACAGACTTGGGTCCTACTAAGGCCTTTAGGTCTCTAATCTCTCCCAACTATAAATCTCTAGTATCAGCTTTGTCAGAATCTGCATCCAGATCTGCTGACTTGCCTAAAGTTTTCTTTCATGGTTGCTGTGAATAAGTCCCACCTCTGTGGTGCATTTTCTGCTTAGAAACATCTGCCCAGCAAGCTTAACACGAGGTAAGATAATACTGGTTTTGCAGATAGGCTGCAAAACAAGATCTCACTGCAGCTCATGCAGCCACGCAGGCTCCCTGAACTCACACTGAGGGGAACATGTCGGCTCATACCCATAGCCTCTGATGATGAGTTTGTAACACTGAACTGGATCATCATTTCAAAGGAGAGAAATGAAGTAGAAGCCCCAAGCTAGCTGAAAATCTAACCAATTAGCAAAGTGTTTTTTCAAGATTAAGTGCATCAGAATCTTCCAGATTGCTTATTAAAAATCAGATGTGTGGGCCTCCCTCAGAGCTACTGAATCAGAATCTCTGAGCTTAGGAGTTGGTACATTTCATGCACAACAAATTACCTAGTTAGTCTGATGTACAGTAGTGTGAGAACTACTACGAGGACTATAAGGACTGCAGGGAAAAAACATTCACTTAAATAGATTAAAACCAAGTTGGTAGATTGAGTGAGTTAAGGGCACCATTGTTCACTCCTTCCTGGATCCTTCCATTTGAGGTAACTTTGCAGGGTTCTTCTAGTCTTACTCCAGGCTCAGCCATGTAACTTGCTTTGGCCAATGGGATAAACTATACACAATCATATAGTAAATACTCTATGTGCAATTGGGCCTCTGTTCCTGCATCTCTGCCATTTCCATGAGAACACTACCTGGGCCTGCTATAGGAAAAGACACCTGGCACAGAGCCAAGTCCCTCAGTAGTCTCAGCTAACAGCCAGCCAACTTTCACCTGTGTCAGTGAGCCCAGCCAAGATCAGCTGAGCTGCCTAACTGGCCTACAGCTGACTGCAGATAAAGGAACAAGCCCAACTGACATCAGCAGAAACCTGTAAAATTGCTAGTTATATAAGTGTTTATTGTTGCATGCCACTGAAGTTTTGTGGGAGTTTTGTTTTTGTTTGTTTGTTTAGACAGAGTTTTGCTCTTGTTACCCAGGCTGGAGTGCAGTGGTGCAATCTCGGCTCACTGTAACCTCTCCCTCCTGGGTTCAAGCAAGTCTCCTGCCTCAGCCGCCCGAGTAGCTGGAATTATAGTCTTGTGCCACCATGCCTGGATAATTTTGTATTTTTAGTAGAGATAGGGTTTCACCATGTTGGCCAGGCTGGTCTGGAACCCTCGACCTCAGGTGATCCACCCGCCTCAGCCTCCCAGTGTTGGGATTACAGGTGTGAGCCAGTGCGCCTGGCCGGGAGACCTGTTTTCTAAACCAGGCCTGTAAACAAACTTTTTCTACAGAGGCCCAGGTAACAAATATATTAGGCTTTGCATGCCATACAGTTGCAACTGCTGAACTCTACCAATGTAGTCCAAAAACAACCATAGACAATAGTAAACACACGAATGTGGTTGTGTTCTAGCAAAGTTGTATTCATTCCAGTAAAACTCTACTGAAAAACAGTCATGGACTTGTAAATATTTATGAACTCTGACATTTAAATTTCCTATAATTATCACATCACAAAACATTCTTATTGTTTTTACATGTTTAAAAAAATCATTAAAAAATGTAAAAGCCATTCTTAGCTTACAGGTCTTATTTTAAAACGTGGCAGGCCAGGTTTGGCACAGAGTCCATGGTTTGCTGACCCCTGGTCTAAACTGCCTGCGGGCTATGGACAGGGCCAGTCCCTGGGCCTCAGAGACCGTCCTTGTGTCTTTTCATGAGTCCCATTGGATCCTCAAGGGGAATCCCAGGCAAATAAACGCAGTGTTTTTAAAACTGCAGATTTCTACCTACATATATATGGGTTAGAACAAAAATTTGGTGGATCACAACCAGCATCTTTTCAGTGAATTCAAATAAAGTCAAAAAAATACTAGAGTGCATTGTTCATAGTAAGGGTAAGTATTGCTTCACTAAATTTTATTTTCTTTTTGTTTTTGTAGAGGCAGTGGGTCTCGCTATGTTGCCCAGACTGGTCTTGAACTCCTGGGCTCAAGTGATCCTCCCAGCTCAGTCTTCCAAAGTTCTGGGATTATAGGCATGAGCCACTGTGCCCAGAAGTTTCATTAAATACTAATTTCATTTATACACATGTGTGATGGTTAATATTAGGTGTCAACATGCTGGATTGAGAGATGCCTGGATGACTGGTGAAGCATTGTTTCTGGGTGTATCTGTGAGGGTGTTGCCAGAAGAGATTGACATTTGAGTCAGTGAACAGGGAGAGAATGTTCAATGTGGGTGGACCCCACCCAATCAGCTGCCATTGTGGCTAGAACAAAGCAGGTGGAAGGAGGTGGAATAGCTTAGCTTGCTGAGTTTTCTGGCTCTCTTTTTTCTGCTGAGATGCTTGCTCATCTCCTTCTGCCCTTGGACATCCAACTGCAGGTTCTTCTGCCTTTGGACTCTGGGATGTGCAGCAGTAGCTTGCTGGGGGCTCTCAGGCCTTCGGTGGTGGACTGGAGGCTGCACTGTGGGCTTCTCTGGTTTTGAGGCTTTCAGACTTGGACTAAGTCACTACCATTTCCCTCTTCCCCAGCTGGCAGATGACCTACCGTGGGATTTCACCTTGTCTTCATGTGAGCCAGTTCTCCCTATGAACTCCCTTTTACAGATACGTATATCCTATTGATTCTGTCCCTCTGGAGAACCCTAATACAGCATGTGATTGTGAATGTATGTGTTTGAACAAAATTACCACATAAAACATGTTTCTTACTGAGGGTCACCACCCAAAAGTTTAAAACACAATGCATTAGAATTGTGTCTTTTGTTGTTGCTTTTGTTGTTCTGTTTTATCCCAATCTTACTTCCCAATTCATATTTGATCCTAGGTGATATTGGAATGGACTTGCCTTTCTTACCCAGAGAATAATCAATGGCAGGACTTGAAGCCCCAGACCTCTTGGCGTCTTAGCACTTCAGATGATACACAAAGTAGAGCAATAGGCTCATGTGAATCAAGGGGCCTGTGCCATGCAGACAAGTAGCATCGCTTGAGCGTGGGCTAACCTGTCACTGGGAGCTGGAGGTGGTAGGGAAAGGACTAACCCTGACAGCTGGACAGGCCCAGCCCATCCCAGAGCCCTCTGAGATCCTGCTGCTGATGTCCTACTAGTCTCACTTCTTTTTATTTCTCACCTTGCCTCAAAGAGCAAATCACTCATTACTCCCTCCAGACTCCTGGCTCACTCACACCTTTGGGCCTTAGTGTGCTATTTCCTCTCTCTGCATTGCCTTCTGATCTTCCACCCTTCCCAACCTTAACTCAATCAACACTTCCTCATTTCTAAAACTCTGTCTAGGTACTACCTCTATAAGGAAACCTTTACTGGTGACCTCTGCCCTGCCCCAGTTTGAGTTAAGCCCCTTCCTCAGGTCCATCCTGACAACCTTGGCCATCAAAACCTATCATATAATGGCTCTTACTATATTGCTTCCAAGTGATCTGTCTCCATATCCAGCTCTGCCACGTGGAGAAGGGACTGGTGTATATTTATCTCTGTATCCCTAGAACCTAGTGCTGCGCTGAACAGATAAATGGGCAAATGAATGAATGAGTGAATGCCTCAGTGGAGATGATGCAGTTAGGATTTGACCTTCCCAGTCTTGAAGATGGCCTAGAGTACCCTTGTAACTAACCAGGCTATGCTGCTGGAGGCCCTGCATCCTAGACATGAGGACCTAGTCCTCAGTTTTGTCTGATTTCTAAAGAATTTGCTGTAGCTTCAGGTCATTGATCTTGCAGACACACATTCAAAATAAGTTACCATTGCCAGAGGGAGAGAATAGGAAGGGAGTTGGGTTGAAGCTAGACTTTTCTGAATGAACCTTGTTTTAGAGTTGAATTTTGAAACCAGTAAATGTTTTATATAATTTTAATTAACTAAATAAAAAATTCTCCCAAAATAACAAACCTAAAAGGGAAATCTAATTGTTATCTAGTTTTTGACATGACCACACATAAGAAGGCTCATTTCAAATGACTTGAAACCGCAATATTTTCACTATCCATCTTTTGTGGAATCTATCTTGAGAACCAAAAAGTATCACAGAGATATCAATAAATCTTACTCTGCGTTCAGTGGTCTTATTGTAGGTAGTAAAATATAGTGATATTGTTATTTTGAAACCAGAAAATAAGATAAAACAAGTAACTTCTTCAATATTGTTAGGATGGAACCCAGATTTACAGTATAAGGAGATAAAACAAAAAAATGCAAATTATAAAATCAGGAAGATCAAATAAAATCCTGAAATTCTTACTTTAAGTTGAAAATATCAGTATTAACTGATGATTTTTGTTGTAGGGGGTGGTTTGAGACAGAGCCTCCCTCTTGTCACCCAGGCTGGAGTGCAGTGGCGCAACCTCCACTCACTGCAGCCTCCACCTCCCAGGTTCAAGTGATTCTCCTGCCTCAGCCTCTGGAATAGCTGGGATTATAGGCACCCACCACTACGCCCAGCTAATTTTTATAATTTTTAGTAGAAATGAGGTTTCACCCTGTTGGCCAGGCAAGTCTTGAACTCCTGACCTCAGGTGATCGGCCTGCCTCAGCCTCCCTAAGTGCTGTGATTACAGGCATAAGCTACCATGCCCAACCTCATGATTTGTTTTTGTTTTTCCATAAAATTAATATTTTCTAGTTATGTCCACTGAAAACATTTAGAAGCAGTAATAATAACAAGAAACACCCCTAGTTCTTAGACTGTGGACTCTAAATACCATTTTCCACTAAAAAGAACAAGGTCTTCTTGATCTGGAACATCTTGTCATGCCTAAAAGCAGGGAAGCAGTCAAAGAGTACTGTGATCATATCAAATGATGTGGTAGCCAACTTAAAGAGGTTTCCATTGACCAGAAATGAGACAGCTTGGACATTTAAAAAAATTACATAAACTGGCTAGGTGCAGCAGCTCAGACCTATAATCCCAGCACTCTGGAAGGCCAAGATGGCAGGACTGCTTGAGGCCAGGAGTTTGAGACTTCAGTGAGCTGTGATCACGCCACTGCACTCCAGCCTGGGTGACACAACAAAACTTTGTCTCCAAAAATAAGTAAAATTAAAAAATTACTGCAATGGATTGAAATACATTCAATATAAAAAGTCCTTGGGTTCAAAAATAATACTGCTCATCCCACTTCACCCTTCCCCCTCTGCCACAATAGGTAAAACCTCCTTGGTCACCTTAAGTAGTTGCTAGGACACCAACTCATTATTCTGAAAATTGACTAATAAAGAAAAAGAATCAAATATTCTGCCTTCCTTATATAAACTGTACCTTATAACAATCAAATAGTTGCTATTTGATTTTTTACAGAAGAAACACAAGTAGTAAACGCAATCAGAATGATAAAATTGCAAAATTACCAGTTCGCAAACCCTAAAGAAATAATGGCTTTAGCAGTCACTGATTGCTAAAGCCATCAGTGACTGCTAAAGTCATTAAGTTAAAAATTGATGAGGAATTCTACAATGCATGGATTGAGTTGATACCAGCTGAACTCAAAGATCAAAGTTAAACCGGCCAGGTGCTGTGTGCACCCTGATGGATACAAAAGGAAGTATATAACATCACCTATGAAACATTATCATACAGTATTATTCTCCCCACCAAAACACCAAAAACCTCAATGTAATGAATTATGTAAAACCTCCCAGTTCATAGGAAATATGAGACAGAGAGGAATACGCTAAGTGACACCATGAGTAATTAATCGGAAATATTAAGTATGTGGGAAATTCTACAGGTCTTTTTACCTATTTTCATCTAAAATAGGTCATATTACCATTTCATCTACACAGGTCATATTATCTTATTTTTCTCTTTAAAAAAAAAAAAAAGAGATGGGGAACAATGATAGATGAAAAGAGATTTAAGAGACACACCAACTTCGGTGACTCTTGTTGAAAGGTAGCAGATGTGCATTATACGATCCTCTCAACTTTTCTGTAGTTTTGAAAGCTTTTCAAATTTTTAAAAAATTAAAGACATATCTGCCAAAAGCAGTGTACAAATCTTATTTAGATTAGAAAAAGCCAACTACAAAATATATATTAAAAGTAAACAAATAAATACGTATATTTGAGAGAACCAGGGGAAATGGAACATGATCTTTATTACAAATTGTTAATTTGGTTGGGTGGGATTATTGTACTGTAGTTATGTTTTTAAAAGTTGTTATTTATTAAAATATATAGTTAAGGCCGGGTGCGGTGGCTCACACCTGTAATACCAGCACTTGGGGAGGCCGAGGCGGGCGGATCATGTGACGTCAGGAGTTCGAGACCAGCCGGACCCAACATGGTAAAACCCCATATCTACTAAAAATACAAAAAAATTAGCCAGGCGTGGTGGTGGGCATCTGTAATCCCAGCTACTCGGGAGGCTGAGGCAGCAGAGTTGCTTGAACCTGGGAGACAGAGGTTGCAGTGAGCTGAGATCGTGCCATTGCACTCCAGCCTGGGCAATAAGAGTGAAACTCCATCTCAAAAATAAACAAACAAATAAATAAATAAATAAAAGACATAGTTAAGTAGTAATAAATGCAAAGATATTAACATAGTGCTAAGACCATGAGGTACAGGAGGAGGAATCTGTTGGGTGTGGTTAGAGTTAGGATTTGGGCTCAAATCCTGGTACCGCCACTTTTTAACTGGGAGAACCTGAGTGAGTTTCTTGGTCTCTCTTAGCCTCAGTTTCCATCAAATACCACCTGCCTTGTAAGACTGTGGAAATTAAATGAAATAATGTTTGTGTAAGTGCCTGACACATAGTTGATATTTAACAGACTTTTTTTTTAATGTAAAGGATTATCCCTTCCAGACAGATTTGCATTTAGGCAATGTCAACATCTCTAGTGGCTCATGACAGATTTGCAAGCATTCAGTACAGGCTAATGACCAAGTTACTCCTTACATCACTTGAGCCCAGGTCACCTGTAGTTTCCATTTGTCCTGAAAGCGTTACACTATAAAACAAGGAGAGACCCAGAGGAGAGGCAGCCTGCATTGGTCATATGAGTGAGGTGGTCACACAGTGGTCAGATTAAATGAGTTAACAAATATAAGATGTTTGGAACAGTGCCTGACTTATGGTAATGTTGTGTAAACGTTATTATTATTAGAAATAATCTAGCATATTACAAGCCAACTTCAGCTTCTGCAAATTCCTACTTTTTCTGTTTCTCTGAACTCCCTCTCAGGTGCTGAGGTGTCAATCTATAAATTGATATATTTTTTCTACGTTTAGAAAGGATGACTCAATCTCTTAATTCACAGATTCTGCTCTTGCCTTGGGCTTGAACCATTTTGAGTTTCCATTTTGACTGCATTATCGCTAATGGGTCTTTGACTTTCAGACAACTGCCTTGACCCATAATGATGAGGGAATCGATGGCCCCATGGAGTCCTCGCTCCAGCCTCATCCTGTTGCTCCAAGGGAAGTCTGGTCCTCATTGCAGCCAGTGGTAATCAGAGATAGAGACACGATTAGTCTTTCACTAATACACTAAGAAGTTCTCAGAGGAGAGCATATGCTGAGTATCACCCTAAGAAATCTGCCAGTTTGTAGCCTTTTTGCAGGGGAGGAGATTTCTATGTTTCAAATTCTTTCCCTGACAATGAGCTGCTCAGTATAAATCTCCATGTAACATGTATTCAGCAAGTTGTACTACGAATTTGGGCTTTGGACTTGGAGCTACTTCAGACAAAAAATGTACACTCAGAAACATGACCTGTACAAGGACTTTGTGACATTAGTGAAGGCATCACCTGAAGACAAACTAGTTAGCAACAAGACCTGTGATTCTGGGGCTACATCAGCCTGGGACGCAAACATTTCATTGTCTTTACCTCAACTAGAAATTGCAGGGACCTCAGCTCCCTCGAACCCACTACTGCCTGCTATTCCTGGGTTCTTCAGGCTGCATCTCACATTTTCTCACAATCCCAGCCCTCCTGGCAGGGTGGTGACCAGCATTCGCCTCTTCTTTTTCTAGGCTCTCCCCACCGTGTCTCCTGCCTCAACGTGCCTCTGAAGCTCACCCAGAGCACCATGGTTCCAATGTCACTATAAAGCCTCACTGTCTTCCTGGAACCTGCCTCTGATGCTTTTTGGCCATCTGATGTCACATTGCTTTAAATTAGCAAGAATCCAAGTTAAATGAGGTCCAGTGTTACTGGCTGGTTACGGCTTGGAGAAAAGCTTCTAGTTAAGATGGCAGGATGGCGGGAACAAGGAGCCACTGAACCAAAATTGCCCTTGTTAATTGGTGAGGCCACATCAGGGCTTGGGCTTCAGAGTGGCCAGGAAGAGAGGTCAGCAGCACCTGGTGAAGGACTTTGAAAATAGCATGAAGACATCTTAATCTCTCCCAAATGGAAAGTAGCAACCCTCTGCTGAGAGAAGCCCAGCAGAAGCCATCTAGCCTTGCTGGGGGTAAGTGACCTGGTTTAGTGCAATTAGCTTCCCAGCACCCTTTTCAAAGGAATAACTGAATGTTCTACTATATGGCAACCTCCCACTCCATCGGCATGTCATACATGCATCCATTTCAGAGCCTCTGCTTTGACATTATACTATTTGAATTCAATACCTGTTAGCAGTGGAAGGTATCTGAGTCACGTGCCACCAAAGTATGTTACCAGCAGTGAATCCATAGAAGTCTGCAGTGACCTTAGTTCTTGTCTCCTCAGAAGAAAGAACTCAACTGAGGTGCATAAGGCAGAAGGAGAGACCAAGGCAAGTTTTAGAGCAGGAGTGAAAGTTTAGTAAAAGCTTTGGAGCAGGAATGAAAGAAGGGAGAGTACACTTGAAAGAGGGCCAAGTGGGCGACTCAGGAGATCAAGGGCATGGTTTGACCTTTTGACATGGGGTTTTCAATGTTGGCATGCTTCCTGGGTCTTGCGTTACTTCTCCAAACTCCTGAGATCTTATTGGGAAGCTGCTGATCACCAGTTTCAGGTGCTCTCTATCTATTAGGAGACTGCCTTTCCCTGGTGCTGGATGGGACCATTTACTACATTAGAGAGACATTTAACAACAGCCTGACCATGACCTGATGGCAGCCTCAGCTATGTGGGGTGGGGCACATACCAGGGATGGCACTCCTGGTATGTGGGGAGGGGCCCTCTCCTGCCCTCCTCGAACCCAACTAGCTACCCACTGTAACACACCCGGCTCTGACACTTAATAGAAATGTCTTTGGACTTATCATTTACCCTCTCTCAGCCTCAGTTTCCTCACCTGTTGGTTGGTTTGTTTAAGTATCACAAGAATACCTGCCCTGTAGTGTTGTGTTTGTAACATCAAATGCACCTACACACTTAGCACAGAGCCTAGCACATGGTAAGCACCCCATCAGTATTTTATGTCATCATCATAAATCACCACCACCATTCCTCAGTGCTTTTATCATCCCAGAATTGTGTATTTGATATTAATAAAGCCTGCCATACTGACAACGTGCCACAGACTACACTTCAGAAGTGAGCCTCCAATCACAAGTCTTGAATCACACATGCAAATAGGACATTCAGGCTGTCGGAGTGGGTGTGGAGATGCCCAGAGGAAGACCTATGGTCTGTTCTCTGCATGGGGTCACATATATGTGTGTCCAAGAGCCAACATGAATTATCAAGGTTTCCCAGGTTTATTCCAATATTTACTCACATTTCCTGAAGAATTTGAAAGGGATTCCAGTCCATGGCACCCGCAGTCTACTTCCGATCCTCCCCATTTCCCTCTCTGCCTCAGCTTCTCTGGAGTCTCTTTCCATGCAACCCATTACCTCAGCACTCTGCCATACCTGACCTGCTTATTTTTCCTCTTTTCTCCTTCCCTCCCGCCCCTGTATCTTTTTAACTTCTGTAGCCTCTCCCATCCAGTCTGTCTCTTTCCACCCCATTCGCCATCATTAAAATGTAGAGCAGGGATGGTTGGCCAAGAGGCAAGTCTTCTTAGGCAACAGCCTCGGGGTTTCCACAATGACTTAAAGTAATAGAAATAATGTCACTAGAAATGTATATAGTGCCTTAACATATATTATCACATTTAGTTTTTTAAATTTAATGCTGAGTGGATAAACACAACATTCTCTTTGGAGGGCAAGGAAGATAGAAAAGAATAAAAAATCAGAAATACCAGCAGGTTACTAAATCTTGGCTCCAAGAAATGTACAGCAAGCATTTCCCAGGCGTTCTTCTGCTCCTCAGGCCTTTGCCAAAGCTCCCTGCCCCTCCCTCTTAGATCAAAACCTGACTCCCAGCTTTCCTTCCTAACCTTTGGGCACTACTGTGTCATTCTCATGTGGGGATGGGACTGTCAGTTTTGCGAAGGGCCTCATTTGGATCCAAGTGGAGTCACCACACATGGCCTTCCAAAGGCTTGTCATCCCTACAATCTTTGGGGTACCTCCTCTGGGGAGGAGCAATTTGGAAATTTTCACATCCTGTTTCTGAAAGTGTTTACTCTGATATGTCACCCTCTTCTGAATTAAAAGCATGGAAACAGGCCAGGTACAGTGGCTCACACCTGTAATCCCAGCACTTTGGGAGACCAAGGTGGGCCAATCACCTGAGGTCGGGAGTTCGAGACCAGCCTGACCAACATGGAGAAATCCCGTCTCTACTAAAAATACAAAATTAGCCAGGCATGGTGGTGCATGCCTGTAATCCCAGCTACTCGGGAGGCTGAGGCAGGAGAATCACTTGAAACCCAGAGGCAGAGGTTGCAGTGAGCCAAGATGGCGCTATTGCACTCCAGCCTGGGCAACAAGAGTGAGACTCTTAAAAAAAAAAAAAGTTCCTTTATAGAGAATCCATATATATACTTTTTTTTAAAAAAAAGAGTAGTTTCAGGTTCACAGAAAAATTGATTAGAAAGTACAGAGATTCTCCGCATTCCCTCTCCACCCCACGTACAACCTTCTGCACTATCAGCATCCCCACCAGGCTGGTCCATTTGTTATAACTGATAAATCTACATTAACATTATCAGCCAAAGTCCAGAGTTTACATCAGGGTTCTTTCTTGGTGCTGTACATTATATGGGTTTGGACAAATGTCTCATGTATGGGTTTGGACAAATGGTTCACCCTTGTAGTATCATACAGAATAGTTTTATGGCCCTGAAAATCCTCTGTGCTTAGTCTATTCATCCTTCCCTAACCCTGATTTCTTTATTGTCTCCATAGTTTTGCCTTTT
The DNA here is from genome assembly GCF_001604975.1 of Cebus imitator. Taxonomy (NCBI): domain Eukaryota; kingdom Metazoa; phylum Chordata; class Mammalia; order Primates; family Cebidae; genus Cebus; species Cebus imitator. The sequence continues at coordinate 1,212,328 of NW_016107546.1, read as the reverse complement.
CCAGAATGTTAAACAGTTGGAATCACAGCATGTAGCCTTTTCAGATTGGCTTCTTTCACTTAGTAATATGCACTTAAAGTTCCTCCTTGTCTTTTCATGGCTTAAGAGCTCATTTCCTTTTAGCACTGAACAGTATTCCGTGGTCTGGGTATGCCATAGTTTATCCATTCACCAACTGCAGGAAGTCTTGGTTGCTTTCAGGTGTTAGAAATTATGAATGAAGCTGCTGTAAACATCTGTGTGCAAGTTTTGGTGTGGCCATAAGTTTTCAGCCTCTCTGGGTAAACACCAAGGAGCATGATTGCTGAATCGTGTGGTCAGAGTAAGTCTAGTTTCGTGTTTTTAATACACGTTGTCTAGTGTTATCTTGAAAGATCTCGTGTCACTTGGATGACTCTCCCATTTTGCAGTTTGGCAACTGAGACTCCAAGGGGTGAAGGGACTTACCCAAGGTCACCAGGCTAAGATGTACCTGCTGACTTGGAAGAGGAGAGCTCTTCCTTTGCCATCACCGAATTTCAACCCCTGGTGTCTCGACCCCTTGCCAGGCAGAGTTCTAAGCTGGCTCCCTCCCCGCCGCTCTTCTCTCAGGCTGTGGTTGACCAGGATGCTTAGAAGGGGGGTTCAGCAAACCCCACTGCCCTCTCCAGGACTTTACTCCTGCCCATTGCTCACTGCTCCCTCTCCCTGCATTCAGACTTTGCAGGGACACGAGACCATCTTTCCCCTTCAAGGCTTAAGGGTCTGCCTGAGGCTTCACACACACAGACCAAACTTGGCAGATCACAGTTATCACCTAGATAGAAAACACTGGTCCAACTTCACGGTGCCCTACAGGTGGCACTGTCCTGTGGATGCCCATTTTGAAAAACCTGTTCCACACCAGGAAGAAGGCTGAGTAGGGAGAGAGTTGCGGTTTATCACCATCCTGCAAATCTGTGCAATGGAAGGGAGGTTGGAGTCTCATTTACTTTCTGAAGGACAAGCGACCTGCGACAATAGGCAATCAGTTGTCTTGAGAGTGTCTTCCTTTTTTTAAAACTTTCTGTCAAGCTCTGTTCTTTAGCCATTACTTATTCGAAATGGTTTCTTTAGAATTGCCTGTTTATTCTCCCCTAAATGTAGTACGTTGTTTCCCGTACTGTATGTCCTCTCCTGAGGACACAGAGAACCCACGCTAATAAGGGCTACACACATTTTGTTGTTCTTTAAAATTTTTTGTGAGCGGGCAAAGCACTCAGAACGTGGGAATTTTCTTTTTGGTAAGAGGATGAGCAGTTGCAAGTGGTGTGATTAGGACTGTCTCCTCACAGTTATGACTGAGATCAATCTATCCAGCCTGAGTAGCTCTAGGAAAACAGGAGGGTGGAGCTGAAGGAGGACAGAGCCATTCATCTCATCTCCACATCTTGATTTCTTCTTATTCCATGCAGTAAAGAGACAGATGCAAAAGGAGGCAACAAAATGGCATTTAAACATTAACTAAGCGTCAGGTGCACGCTGATTCCACGGGGATAGACACTTCTGCACTTGGGTCCCTCCCACCTCCCAGACCTTGCCCTATTCCACTCGGCTGTTGACTCTTCCATTTAGCTCTTCCTGAGTTGTATCCTTTACAATAAACCATAGTCATAAGTATTTTTTAAAAAATCAAAATTAACCAAGCATCAGAAAATGTTGATCACTAAAGTCAGAATGGTAAATGGTTGCAATGTTCCTTTTGAGAAGCCATTCCAGTGATTCAGAACTCTTAAAAAGCTGATGAGTCAAACAGAAAGGGCGAACAAGGACTGGCCAGCTGTCGACAATCCTATCAGTCATCATGACAACACATCTTTCCAGCATGTAAATGCGGCACTGGGCCCATACCTTGGAACAGTGAGCATCGTGTTTCTGACAACATGGATTCCTCAGGACCGGTGATACGGGTGTTTGACTTCTGTGTTTCTGTGCTGGGGGAGCAGGAGAATTACTGGTCAATACCTTCATCGAAGGAACCAGGCACTGGGCACTGTGGACTCCAGGGGCAATGAAAGGGCTGAGTGGCAGGAGCGTGGGGGAGTGGGTCTGGTAAAGCTTCATGGTGGAGGGACTTTCCTGTAGGGCTTTCGTAGACAGAGGAGGTGTAGAGGAGGGGAGGACTTCCTGGTTGTGCTGGGCTGAGGTGGTGTGAGATGACACAGGGCGAGGGGAGGAGTGCAGAGCTCACTGGGATGAAGAGTAATCCCGGGTGATGATGATCTTGGAGAAACAAGATGTGTGACATGGAGTCAGATGGCAAGGGGACAGTGAGAACACTGTCATTCACACTTGGTAAGCCACAATTTCTATTTCAGGCCCATAATCTGTACTGCTTGAAAAATCCTTTGCAAATGGTGAAGGGAGATTGTAGTACTAATGCTGTTGCCCTCAGTCAAGGTGTTTTTGTTTTTTTGATGGAGATAGGGGTCTCGCTTTGTTGCCCAGGTTGGTCTCAAACTCCTGGTCTCAAACGATCCTCCCACCTTGGCCTCCAAAGCACTGATATTACAGGCATAAGCCACCACATCCAGCCCTATTAGCCAAGGTATTTTTCTGGAAGAAGCATGGGGGGTGGGTTCTGCTTTTCTTTAGTTTCATTCTCTCATTTAGTAAGAAAAACATGTTATATTCACCTGTGGCCAGAAATGGAACTCATTAAACTGAGAATGTTTACCCTTCATCTCTAGGAAGTTTAAAAATGTTTTCAAAACCTTTTAAAATGCAAGAATAGGCCAGGCATGATGGCTCGCCCCTATAATCCCAGCACTTTGGGAGGCCAAGGCAGGCAGATCACCTGAGGTCGGGAGTTCAAGACCAGCCTGACCAACATGGAAAAACCCTGTCTCTACTAAAAATACAAAATTACCTGGGCATGGTGGCACATGCCTGTAATTCCAGCTACCTGGGAGGCTGAGGCAGGAGAATCGCTTGAACTCAGGAGACAGAGGTTGTGGTGAGCTGAGATTGCCCCATTGCATTCCAGCCTGGGCAACAAGAGCAAAACTCTGTCTCAAAATAAATAAATAAATACAAAATAAAATATAAAAAATATAAGAATAGTTCTATTAGAGAGGGTTTCAGGATGCTCATATTAATGTATGTACATTTCAACAAATATTTATACACCTGTATCATGTATGAGGTGTGCACGCCAGAGACACAGGCAGCCCTGACCGTGGTGGAGGCCTGCTGAGCCTCTTCCTCTTCCAGCCCTCCCCTGAAGCCTACAAACACTCCAGGGAGACACCATTGACTCTTTCTATATTGACCGTAGAGCCTGGGTGTATAGTAGGCTACACCATCTAGGTTTGTGCAAGTTCAGTCTACGATATCTGCACAAAGACAAAATCGCCCACCAACCCATTTCTCAGAGGCTAGCTCCATCATTAAGCCACACATGACTGTAATTTAATAAAGGCAAGGTAGTTGGAACAGTGCCTGGCACATAGTAAGCACCAGTAAGTGTTTACTCACTTGATAAGTGCTTATTATCAATTCAGTCTTAGGAGGGAATGGGAGGCAAATGCATCTACTTAGGCCACCAACCTTGAATCGGAAACTAGCAAAGACATTAGCATAGAAAATCAGCATAGAAAAGCAAATTAAAATTTTTTTAGAAAACAGGTTACAAAATTATAATTATAGTCTGATCCCCATTTTTGGGAAAAATGTGTATTTATACATAAAGATTAATGGGTATTATGGGATTGATTGTGTTTCTTCCCATGTCCTCAAAAAATATGTGGAAGTCCTAATCTTCATATTTGAAGGCAGAGTCTTTAAGGAGGTAATTAGGGTTAAGTGAGGCATTTTGGGTGGGTCCTAATTCAATTCAACTGAAACCTTTATAAGAAGGGGAAATTTAGACACAGATAATATATGTGCACAGAAGAAAGACCACAAGAGGACACAGCATGGTATAGCCATCAGCAAGCCGAAATCAGAGGCATCAGGAGAAACCAAGCCTTCCAACACCTTGATTTTGGGCTTTCCCACCTCCAGAACCATGAGAAAATCAGTTTCTAGTTTTAAGCCATCCAATCTGCAGTACTTTGTTATTCTCAGAGTGGAGAATTTGCAGCAGAGTTCAATTCAATTTATTTCCTAATTAAACAAAAAACCCCACTAATTCTTATACAAGTTTTCACAAAGAATTGCAAGACAAAGGAATACCCTCAGGCTGAGCTCCTCAAAAGTTTAGATTTTAAATCTGTTTGCTGCCATTATTTCCCCTGGCTTTATGGTTCTCTAGCTTGGAGGCCTGGTTGAGTGTGTGACTGGCCAGGGGCCAACCAGCCACGGTCCTTACTCAAGCACTATCAGGGGTGTCCTCACCATAGGGTTGTCCTAGAAATTGAGCAGGGCTTCTGAAAATTACTCCATTCTAAAGAAAGCATGGTCCATTTTCACCTACTGAACATTTGAGTCTTTGTTACATCTAAAATGTTAAATTTGGCTGGGTACCATAGCTTATGCCTGTAATCCAAGCACTCTGGCAGGCTGAGGCAGGCAGATCACTTGAGTCCAGGAGTGTAAGACTGGCCTGGCCAACATGGTGAGACCCTGTCTCTACAATAAAATGTTTTAAAATTAGCTAAGGTGTGGTGGCCCACACCTGTAGTCCCAGGTACTGAGGAGGCTGAGGTGGGAGGATCAGCTGAGCCTGGGAGTTCAAATGAGCCATAATTGTACCACTGTACTCCAGCCTGGACAACAGAGTGAGACATTGTCTCAAAATAAATAAATAAATAAAATGTTAACTCTTCTTGTGGGAATTCTTCAGGGCCCTATCAGAAATCCTCCAGAGCCCCGAATTTCCTGGCTCTGGTCCCTGGCATGGATCAGTGCCCTCATCCATATGAACAACTTGCCTCTGTCACTCAGAATGAAAGGGCGTGAGACCAAACACCATCTCTTCACAAACCTCCCAGCAGCTTTTGCCCTTTGCTTGCATAAAACAGCTTTGATCCCTTACGTGAGGCCACTGGACTCCAGTCAGATGAAGGGAGTAGTGGAAGGAGAGGGGTCAGTCAGACCACCAAGGGCTCCAGCACCTCCTCCCACCCACATTTCATTCCATCCCTAGAGTAAAACCAAATAGATGAAAGCAAATCTGTGTGGAAGGCAGAAAACAAGAGCCCAGTTTCCCTCAAGGTTTCAGCCTCAGCCACTGCATGAAACCCTCACTGCTCCACTAAGGCAGGGGTGGGTGGCACTGAGGAGGTAGATAACCCCTACACACACTCTAATTTGCCTCTGCTGATGAGGGCTCCCGTGTCTCATCAGCAGTAGGAGAAGCAAGAGAATCTTTCCACCAGGCAGATGCACGGAGCTTTGGGAAACTGTTAGTTCCTATAGAGCCATTTCTGAAGAGGGGCATTCTAGAGGAAGGCTGGGAGGGCCTGACGCTGCTCTGCTGACCTGGCAAGAATAGGGTCACAAGGGTGATTGGAAAGGCTGCTCCGTGACCGATGACTGCTGCCTGAACCAGAGAGAGTCATACATGTCCAACATTACTGTGGCTGAAGGCTGAGGAATGGTGCCCAGCATCCCATTCTATTTCTGTCCAGAGCCCAGCAGTGAATGTTTCTCCAGGGAGAGAGTAACATCTACTGAGAAGCACTTTGCATCAGCCACAAGCTCTGGGTTTCCACTTACATTGTCTCCTGTATCACCGTATGCTGGAGCTAACATCCCGAGCTTACTGGCTTTGTGATTTGAACAAATGGCAGCCTTGGTTTCCTCATCTACAGAGTACAGATAAGAATGCATATGCCTCATCATTTGGTCAGGAGCAGAATAATAAGTATTCAATAAGTAAGTGAACCATGATTTAAAATGAGGTAGAGCTACAGTACCAATATGGAAATAGCACTAAGCTATCTTTAGAAAAGAAAAAAGAAAAAAAGAGGGATGGGGATGGTGGCAGAAGACAGTAAACCTAGTACAAGCACACCTCAGAGACATTGTGGGTTCAGTTCCAGATCACTACAATAAAGTGAATATCAAAATAATATGTCACACAGGGCCAGGTGCAGTGGCTTTGCCTGTAATCCCAGCACTTTGGGAAGCTGAAGCAGGTGGATTACCTGAGGTCAGGAGTTTGAGACCAGCCTGGCCAACATGGTAAAGCCCTGTCTCTACTAAAAATACAAAAATTAGCTGGGAGTGGTGGTGCACGTCTGTATACCCAGCTACTCCAGAGGCTGAGGCAGGAGAATCACTTGAATCTGGGATGTGGAGGTTGTAGTGAGCTGAGATGATGCCACTGCACTCCAGCTTGGAAAACAGAGCAAGACTCTATCTCAAAAAAATAAAAATAAAAATAAAATATAGATATATATATGAGTTACATACATTTTTTGATTTCCGAGTGCAAATAAAAGTTATGTTTGTATCATACTATAGTCTGTAAAGTGTGCAATATCATTATGGCTTATAAAACAATATACATATCTTAATTTTAAAATGCTTTATTGGCCGGGCATGGTGGCTCACACCTATAATCCCAGCACTTTGGAAGGCTGAGGCAGGTGGATCACCTGACGTCAGGAGTTTAAGACCAGCCTGACTCATATCGTGAGCCTACTCTGGAAGCTGATACAGGAGAATTGCTTGAACCCGGGAGGTGGAGGTTACAGTGAACCAAAATCATGCCATTGCACTCCAGCCTGGGCAGTATGAGCAAAACTCTGTCAAAACAATATAAAATAAAATAAAATACTTTATTGTTAAAAATGCTAAGGATCATTGGAGCCCTCAGCAAGTTGTAATCTTTTTGCTGGTGGAGGGTCTTGCCTCGATGCTCATGGCTGCTGATGGATCAAGGTGGTGGCTGCTGAAGGTTAGGGTGATTGTGGCAATTTCTTAAAATAAGGCAACAATAAGCCTAGGCAACATGGAGAAACTCTGTCTCTACCAAAAAAAAAAAAAAAAACGCCTGGCATGGTGGCGCGTGCCTGTAATCCCAGCTATTCAGGAGGTTGAGGTAGGAGGTTGGCTTGAGCCCAGGAGGTCAAGGTTGTAGTGAGCTGTGATTGCAGCACTACATTCCAGCCTGGGTGACAGAGTGAGACCCTATCTCAGTAATAATCATCATCGTAAGACAACAGTAAAGTTTGCTGCATCAATTGACTCTCCTTTCGTGAAAAATTTCTCTGCAGCATGTGATGCTGTTTGATAGCATTTTACCCACAGTAGAACTTCTTTCAAAATTGGAGTCAGACCTCTCAAATCCTGCTGCTGCTTTACCAAATAAATTTACAAAATATTCTAAACCTTTGTTGTCATTTCAACAACGGAGTAGAGGCCATCTCAAGAGCCACTCTCTTTGCTGATCCAGGAGAAGCAACTCCTCATCTGTTCAAGTTTGATCACAAGATTGCAGCAATTCAGGCTCCACTTTGAATCTAGTTCTCTTGCTATTTCTACCATATCTGCAATGACTTCCTCCAGTGAAGTCTTAAAGCCCTCAAAGTCATCCAGGAGGGTTGGAATCAACTTTTTTCCAAACTTCTGTAATGTTGATATGTTAACTTCCTCCCATGAATCATGAATATTCTTAATGGTATCTAGGATGATGAATGTTTTCCAGAATAGATTCAGTTTACTTTGTCCACATCTATCTGAGAAATCAGTATTCATGGCAGCTATAGCCCTATAACATATATATCTTAAATAGTCTTAAAAGTAGAAATTACTTCCTGATCCACAGGCTGCAAAACGGATGCCATGTTAGCAGGCATGAACACAACATTCATCATTGTCTTCTTTTTATTTTTAAGCGACAATATCTTACTCTGTTACCCAGGCTGGAGTGCAGTGGCATGATCATAGCTCACTGTATCCTTGAACCAACTCCTAGGCTCAAGTGATCCTCTCACTTCAGCCTCTCCGGTAATAGGACCACAGGCACGTGCCACCATGCCCAGCTACGTTTTAAGTTTTCCACAGAGATGTGGTCTCAGCATGTTGCTTAGACTGATCTCAAACTTCTAGCCTCAGGAGTTTCTATCACCTTGGTCTCCCAAAGCACTGGGATTATAGGCATGAGCCACCGTGCCTGGCCAATTTAACACAATTCTTAAGGGCCCTAGGATTTTCAGAATGGTATATAAACATTTGCTTCAACTTAAAATTACCAGCTGCATTAGCCCCTAACAAGAGAACCGGCCTGCCCTTTGAAACTTGGAACCCAGCCATTGACTTCTCTTCTCTAGCTATGAAAGTCCTGGATGGCATCTTCTTCCAATGTAAGAGTGTTTCACCAGCACTGAGAATCTGTTGTTTAGTTTAGCCACATTCGTCAGTGATCTTAGGTGAATCTTCTGGATAACTTGCTGCATCTTCTCCATTCACACTTGCTGTTCACCTTGCACTTAGATGTTATGGAAGCAGCTTCTTTCCTTAAACCTCATGAACCAACCTGACTAGTGTCAAACTTTTCTTCTGCAGCTTCCTCACCTCTCAGCCTTCACAGGATTGAAGAGAGTCAGGGCCTTGCTCTGGATTAGGCTTTGGCTTTAAAGGAGTGTTGTGGTTGGTTTGTTCTTCCATCCAGACCATTCAAACTCTCCATATCAGCAATAAGACTGTTTCACCTTCTTATCATTCTTACATTTACTGGAGTAGCACTTTCCCTTTCCTTCATGAAAGAACATTTTCTTGGCATTCACAACTTGGCTCAGCGGCAGAAGAGGCCCAGGTATTAGCCTGCCTTGGTTTGCAACATGCCTTCCTCACAAAGTTTAACCATTTCTAGCTTTTTATTTAAAGAAAGAGATGTGGGACCTTCCTTTTAAGTTAAACACTTAGAGGCCACCGTAGGGTTATTAGGTGGCCTAGTTTCAATACTGTTGTGTCCCAGGGAGTAGGACGGCCTGAGGAAACGGAGAGAGGTGAGAGCAGCTTGTCGGCAGAGCAGTTGGGACACACAACGTTTAGTAAGTTTGCTTTCTTTACAGGTGTAGTTTGTGGCACCCCAAAACAATGACAATAGTAATATTAAAGATCACTGATCTTAGATCACCATGACAGATATAATAATAATGAAAAGGCTTGAAATATTGCAAGAATCATCAAAATGTAACACGGAGACATGAAGTGAACACACGCTATTAGGAAAATGGCACCATAGGCTTCCTTGGTGTAGGACTGCCACAAACTTTCAGTTTGTGAAAAAATGCGATATCTGCAAAGGGCAAGAAGACAAACTGCAATACAATGAGGTCTGCTTGTACAGTCCTACCTGTTTAAAATGACAAGGATGCATAGGTGTATGTACACGCTTGTGGGGCTGAAGCATAATCTGAGATTTCAACTTAGATCTTTGTATCCTGTAAAATTTTCTCCTTTGCCTTGGGCCTGTTGGGCAGGAGAGCAAAGAAGGTGGCCTTTGCAGCGATTCTCCACCTGCAGCCTCCTGTAAAGGCCCCGGAGCCCTGGGGAAGCCAATGACACTCTCCCTGGTGTCAATAGCCCCAGCAATCCTGGTCAGCGCCTGCAACGGACAGTCCTTAAGCCAGCAGCCAATAAAGTAGACTCTGCTACATCCCAGCTAAGTGTCTGCCCCTATAGATATGCACCTCCTGGCCCCTGCAGTGTCCCAGTACAACCAAGAATTGTAGGTGGGCCCTGGATCCCTGGGAAGGAACATCTGGACGCTCTGCCTCTCCAGCTGGGGAAAGACATGAGAACCTCTAAATCATGGTTCTCTGGAGAAGGGCTCTGGAGAACTGGGAGTGGGGAGGAAGATTAACCTCCCTGAAACCCTCTCCTTCTTCTCCACTCCCTTTGGCCTACCACCTGGGAGCTTCCTGTGGCTTCTAATATTCCATCATGACTCACTTCTGCCCCACCTAGCAGAGGCTGAGGGCTTGCAAGTCTGGAGTATGAATCTCAGCTCCATCACCGTTATGACCATGAACAAATTACTTAATCTGTTTCCGTTAGCTTCTGTATCCATAATATGGTGAGAATTATAGTACCTACTCTGTAAGGTCCTGGTTGAAGATTAAATAAGATAATGCAGGTGAATGCACAGCGCAGCAACTGGCATGTAGCAAGCATTTAGTAAACATTCACTAGAATTACTGAAGACAAATCTTGAAACCAGTTGAATAATTTAATTATCTTCTAGGTTAAGTGAAAGGGGCAGAAAGGGACTGAGAAAAAGTGGAAAGAGGAGAAGGAGAGAGAAGCCCCTCAGGACACAGGGTTGTGTTCTCCTAGCATGCAGAGCTGTGACCTGCTGCCGATGGGGAAAAAGAGTGGATGTGACCTCCCATGGTGCCTCCCACCTTTGCTACAGTGAGAAGGAAGAGTGTGCCTGGCACAGGCAGGAGCTTAGTAAAGTTTCATTGGTTGGTGTTCGGGAAACATAAGCAGTCTCTCCTAGCTCAGAAACCCTCTTCACAAACATAGTAGAGACAAATGGTTTTATTATTGCATAAGTGAAGAAAATAATGTATACAGTGGTCCATTTCCAAGACAAAGTGTCATAAATAAGCTAGACCCCCTGCTTGAATAACTGATGGCAGCTTGTCAGCCTCCCCCTTCCTCCCCCTTCCCCCACCCTCACCAGCTTAGTTGCCCTCACCTGAACCAAAGAAGTTTAATCTAAGATAAAAGTTAACCCAAAGTAGCTGGGCAGGCTGATAAGAATAGACAAAGCTCGCTATTCAAAGGTCATAAGTCAAATATTTGAAGAGCCCCTGAGCTAACTAGGATTGCAGTGCATTGTGGGCTGCAACAAAATGCAGCAAAACAACCCTAAAAAACAAACAAGCATAAAACACCCAAAGCCCCTGCCTAACAATCAATAGGTGACATCCAGGAAGATTGTGACCCCGTAGAACTCAGCCTGTGTGGAACCGGGGGAAGGACCCGAACACTAGGGGAAAATTGCTTGTTGAAACTGTGCTGGGTGTGCCAGCCACCCAGTCTCCTAAGACCATCATAAAAGTCTCACTTCTGCTGTTCTCCGGGTCTCTGAGTCCATTCTTTGGGTTTGGACCAGTGAGTTTGTTTCTCACAATAAGTATTAAACCAGAAAGTGATGTACATCGATCATTGAAGGGGTTCAGAATATGCCACCCCAAAATGTGCCACTCTGGTATAAGGATATTTTGCACTGAAGGCAGCTGAGAAAAAGTAGACACAAGAAAAGCTTCCTCCTTCTGGCCTCTACCATGGAAAGAATTCTTGTATTGGCTTTAGCTGGAAGAGAAAAAAACTTCTCTCATCTTTAGGACAGGAAGTAGTTTTGCAAATTGGAACAAGGTGCCCACTGAATTAGACGTCTACCCTTCTGCAGTAATTGAGAGTCAGGGGCACCCACTCTTTTAATGTTCACATTTCAAAAAGATGTTTCCCAGGTCCTTGAGGAAATATTTCTCAGTTGTGAGACTGACAAGAGGCTTATTTTGTCATTATAAAGATGTACATATGTTTGAAAAGGACAGAAAGAAATTCTGAAACAAAAAGGGAGAGGTAGGGAGAGGTGTCTTCTCCCTACTACCTGAGTTAGTTTCAAAATGGAGAACTAAGCTTTTCTTTTAAATGTGTGCCTGCCTTTACAATAAAACTATGATGAAAACTATTTAACAAAAAAGCAGTTAAAAATTATTGAGTGCTTACAAAAGGACAAATAGGTATTAACTGATTCAGTGCCCACAAAACCCTATAAGATTCATACAATTATCCCCATTTTACAGATGAGGAAACTGATGCACTAGGAAACTGTTTTACTTGTTTATGGTCACATGTAAATGGAGCATTAACTTAAATCCAATCCCTCTTGATAGAAGTATTAATGAATGGATAAACAGATAAAGGAATGGAATCTGGTAAGAATCAAGAGTATTTCAAGCTGCAATTGAATTTGAAAATTGAGGCAAAAGGCTGTAGGAAGTCTGCAAGAGATGACACTTGTCTGAAGATAAATATTTTCTCTAAGTTCAGCAAGGTAATTCCTTCTCCACGACCTTTTCACTACAGCACTTGAGTTCAGTACTCCTCCAATATTCCTCCAACAGTAACAGTTTCTGATGTGTCTTAATGATAAAATTACAAAATCAGATGATCGCTGATTTTAATCTTTGCCCACACATCATGCCCTTGGTGATTTATTCTCTGTGCCTCCCCCAACCTTCGCATTTTGGGAAGAATAAGCTCCGTTTAGTTCCCCAGCTTTCTGCACACACTACAGGGCTGCTGTTTTCTGCAGTTTTCAGGACAGAGGTGCTGAGGTTTTACTTTCAATGACCTTTCTCTTTATTTTCTCTTCCCCATCAACATAATCATGTCAGAAGATTCACTTGGAAAAAAATGTCTTCTTTTTCATGTCTCAGAAATATGGTTCTGCATTTTGGGAATGTTACTTTTAAAATGTTTTTCATATTGTTTTTAAACAATTTTTCCCCAAAGAACATAAGATTTGCTGAATGGCATTCTGATATCATGCAGTGTAGATTGTAAAATTTATATTGTGTTCAATCCTCCTTCCAAGCTGACATTTCCAGTCTCATTTACCTGATTCACTGTGAGTGTTTTAGGCAGATGTTCGTAAAAGACATTGGCTCACAAACAAAATGCATTTAGTAGGGCCCCATGATACACCAAATGCTGAAATCAGCTTGCTGCTGAATGTTGCTCAGAGTGGTCTCTCCTCCATCTACTCTCTAATAGGGCAGTGAGGCAGAGGACAGCCTGAGAACAGGAGGGAAGGAGAGGAAACAATGAGCCTACCCATCAGTAGGCCACAAAGCATCATCGTGGAGATTAGCTTGGAGGTCAGCACACGTGGAGCCAGTTCACTGATGAGGTGGGCTGTGTAGGCTGAGTTGTGGAACCCCCCAAAAAGGATAATATTGAAGCTCTAACTCCCTGTACCTGTGAATGTGACCTTATTTTCAAATAAGACCTTTGCAGATTTAATCACGTTAAGATGCCATTAGCGTGGTCTTTGCTCCATTATGAGTGGTGCTCTTACATGAAGAAAAAATTTGAATGCAGACACACAAGGAGAATGCCATGTGAAGACATAGAGATGGGCAGACACAGAGGAAAGACTTGTGAAGATGGAGACAGAGACTGGAGGGATGCTGCCACAAGCCAGGGAACACCTGTGGCAACCAGAAGCTGGAAGAGGCAAGGAAGTCTCCTTCCCTGGAGACCTCAGAGGAAGCACGGCCCTGCCAGCACCTTGATTTTGGACATGGTCTTAGTCTGTTTGTGCTGCTAGAACAATATTCTTGACACGGAGTAATTTATAAAGAACCAAAATGTATTTCTCACAGTTCTGGAAGCTGGGGAGTCCAAGATCAAGGTGCCAGCATAGGTGTCTGGGGAGGGCCGCTTTCTACTTCCAAGATAGCGCCTTGTTACTGTGTCCTCACATGGCAGAAAGTGGAAGGGAAGAGGCCAAATGTTGGGAAACCCATTTTTTAAGGGCCTTAACCCCATTCACTCAGGCTCCACTCTCATGACTTAATTGCCTCCTAAAGGCCCCACCTCTTAATATTATGGCATTGGTTATTATGTTTCAACACATGGATTTTGGATGGTACATAAACATTCAAGCCGTGGCAGACCTCTGTGGTACAGCAGCTTTAGGAAATTAGTACATGAATTCCATAGGATATAAGCAGAAACCAACTTTACTTTCTTTCTCCGCTGCTATTCTATACCCATATGGTTAGACATTCACCCCCAAGCCTGGATAGAATCTCAGGTAGATCCCTTAACTTTTCTGGTCATTTTGAGCTATTAAAAGTCAAATTCTATCTAAAATCAAAACTTTCATTCTCATCCTATTTAGAGCTTCTTCCCTTTCCGACTGTAGGCTTAACTCAAGCTCAGAAACCTGCAGAGGAAAAAGGCAACATAGCTGCTTTTTCACTATTTCCCACCTGCCCGTTCACCCCCTTTCCCCTTTCCTTACCATATTGCCTCCAGGGTTGGAGCAAAGGGGACAGATGAGGGAAAAAAGAGCACCTTTATGAAAGTACACTTATTATCTGATAATGGGCCCTCCAAAGAAGACAGAATCAAAGTCTGGCTTTTTCTTTTATGGGGCTCAGAATATAGTCACCCCAAATAATGGATCTACCCAGCAGGCTCTTCTTAACTGGGGCCTTTCTACTCCAGCATACCCCAGTATGGAAGATGGTCTCTCAGACAGAGCATTTCTGACCCACCCCGGTGACACACCACCAGCCCCTCTCTGTTGTGGTTACACCCTCCTCGCAGGAAGCTACAAAATACACAGCCCTAGCCACTTCTCTTAGGCAAAGGTCTTACATTTGCCTAAAGAAATATACCATTGGAGGAGGAGGAGGAGGAGAGAAAGGAGGAAGACAGAAGGAGGGGGAGTCATTAAAAATGAAAATTAAAACAAAATCTCATTTTTTTCATATGTCAAACTGACAAAGATTTTACTTTTAAATTACTCAGCTCTGCTAAGGATACAGGTACAGTTTTATCCTCCTGCTAGGCATATGAATTAAAACAATGTTTCTGGACGATACTTGGAAATATATATCAAAGTGTTAAAATAGGCACACCAGATGGCTAGAGAACGCTTACCTTCCTGAAAGCCTTAAATTCAGGCACAAGCCATGAAGGAGTTTTCCTGAAGGCCAAAAAGAGGACAATCCTGGGCATCCTGAGACGAGCCTGGAGCAGGAATACCCAATTTTCATCAAAAGAACCCAGCTGCGGCCCCTCAGAATTCCTGCTGCCATTCAATGATTTGATTTATAAAGATTTTCCTCTATAGGAAAATTGGGAGCCAGCTGTTTCGAAAGTTGGATTCCTTGGCGTATGCTTTGCTATTGTAGGTAATAATTCTACTCAGTCCTAAAAAATTGTCCTAAGTTTTTATTTTTCTTTCACAAAATGTATTGGTTTCTTGATGACAAAAAAAAATAATGGCATTTAAAAATAATAAAAAATAAATATTCTTGATTATCTCCAGAAAAACTAATTCTGGATGTTCGGTAGTTAACAAAACAAAAACAGAAAGAAAAAAAAAAACCCTAAATATCTCTATAGATTGGTTCTGTCCTTGGTGCCCTATTCTAATTCACCTCTTTGTTGCAGTTGATTAAGAATCTCTGTAGAAGAGGTAACAACTAGGCAAATTTGCCAGTTAGAGCATTCAGTTAAAATGTCAGTCAAGCCAGGCACGATGGCTCACACCTGTAATCCCAACACTTTGGGAGGTCGAGGCGAGCAGATCACCTGAGGTTGGGAATTAGAGGCTATCCTGACCAACATGGAGAAACCCCATCTCTACTAAAAATACAAAATTAGCCGGGCGTGATGGCACATGCTTGTAATCCCAGCTACTCGGGAGGCTGAAGCAGGAGAATCACTTGAACCCAAGAGGCAGAGGTTGCAGTGAACCAAGATCGCGCCATTGCACTCCAGCCTGGACAGCAAGAGCAAAAACTTTGTCCCAAAAATAAATAAATAAACTTGCCAGTCAACATTTATTTATTTTGAGATGGAGTCTCACTCCTTTGCCCAGGCTGGAGTGCAGTGGCACAGTCTCAGCTCACTGCAACCTCCACACCCTGGGTTCAAGCGATTCTCTTGCCTCAGCCTCCCAAGTAGCTGGGATTACTGGCATCTGCCACTATGCCCAGCTAATTTTCGTATTTTTAGTAGAGATAGAGTTTCACCATGTTGGCCAGGCTGGTCTCAAACTCCTGACCTTAGGTGATCCACCCACCTTGGCCTCTCCAGTCAATTTTTTTTTTTTAAAGGCCAAAGGACAAAAGATCTGAAGAGACACCCGACTAAGGGAGACATATATATGGCAAATAAGCATTTGGCAAGATGCACCATATCATATCACTAGGGAAATGCCAACTACAGCTAAGAGATATTATTACATACCTATTAGAATGACTAAAGTCTACAACACTGACAATATCCAATGCTAATGAGGATATGAAGTAACAGGGCATCTCATGCATTGCTGATGGGAATACAAAATAGTACAGCCACTTTGGAAGACAGCTTGATAATTTTTAACAAGCTAAACATACTCTTACCATATGATCCAGCAATCGTACTCCTTGATATTTACCTAAATGAGCTGAAAACTTATGTTCATCAAAAACTTGCACATGGATGTTTATAGCAGCTTTATTCATAATTCCCAAAACTTGGAAGCAACCAAGATGTCCTTTGGTAGGTGGATGAATAAACGATGGTATATCCAAATCATGAAATACTATACAGCACTAAAAATGAATGAGCAATGAAGTTATGAAAAGACATGGAGGAAATTTTAAATGCATATTACTAACTGAAAGAAGCCAATCCAAAAAGGCTACATATTTTATCATTCTAAGTGTATGGTATTCTAGCAAAGGCAAAACCAGGGAGACAGTAAAAAAAAAAATCTGGTTGCCAGAAGTTAGGAGGAAAGAGAAAAGGATGAATAGGGAATTTTTGAGGGCAGTGAAACTTCTCTGCATGATACTATTATGGTAGATACATGTCATTATACATTAGTCTAAACCCATAGAATATACAACACAAAGAGTGAACCCTAATGTAAACTATGGGCTTTAATTGATATAGTAGTAAAAACTATATATTATTTATTTAAAATATATTTTTAGACATATAATTAAAATATAATAAACAAGGTATCAATATTGACCAATCAATTATAACAAATGTACCACATTAATGCAAGACATTTATAGGGGAAATTGCAGGGGTGAGGCGAGAAGTATATGAAAACTCTGTGCTTTCCAGTCAATTTTTCTATAAACCTAAAACTGCTCCAAAAATGAAGTTTATTAATTTAAAAAAAGTGTCAATTTGATTGTTTTACTGAGTAAGTGCCTCAGAAGGGTAGATCCAGGATTCCCACAGAATCTTGGGGTAACTATATAATCTGTGGGGAGATCATTTTTCTTTAGGACCCCAGACTAACAGGACTGCATGTGTTAATTCTGCTGTGACTATATCCACACCTTTGCTGTGGTCCACTAGGACGTTTTCAGGAACTGCAATGGTGAAGACAAGTGGTTTCTTCCTGAATAGTTTTGGGTTGTTTCCAGTGGCAAGAATCTCAACGTCTCTCTCAGCGCCCCTGCGCACATACCCCCACCTTAACACAGCCTGCCTCATACTGATAGAATGATACTGACTTCTCTAACTTGTCCTGAAAGCTCAGCTTCTTTCAGCTTTTTTCCTTTTTTCATGTGTGAGAGAAAAAAGTAGTACAGTGTTGCCTCATTTCCATAAAAACAGTCTTCTAGACCTAGAGTGCATTCATTTGGGTCGGAAAGGTTGTAA
Organism: Cebus imitator; assembly: GCF_001604975.1. Taxonomy (NCBI): domain Eukaryota; kingdom Metazoa; phylum Chordata; class Mammalia; order Primates; family Cebidae; genus Cebus; species Cebus imitator. Next base: position 1,194,985 of record NW_016107546.1, on the reverse strand, counting down.
TGTTGCCTGTCTTGTCATTGGTAGCCTGGGAGAGTACTCAAGCTGAGGGTAAACCAGAACTCAGAGTGAACCTTTGTGTTCATAGCTTCACAAGGATCTGTGAAATTGGACCTTGGAAAAGGGCTGGAGAGAGATGTGGCAGGGCATTCTGGGCAGATGAATTGGTCCTGGGCTTCCAACCCCACACATGGGCTGCATCCCAGGTACTGGACATGGCCAGTCAGCCTGCCTGAGGGTCAGAATCCCAGACAGTTCTCACTGTGGGAGCAGGCAGCAGGCTGGAGACAGCATCAGGGGTCTGCAGCTGTAGGGCAGGCATGTGACACATTTCTGAAGTTTATCCCTAAGTGCTGAAGCCGTTCCTAACCACCAGGGCTGCTCTGCAAAGACTCCCTGGATCTCCTCCTACCCCTACCACCTTCAGCTGGTAGAGCCTGTTCTTTAGCTCCTTTGCTTTTTTTGTCTCATGTATGTCCTTTTTTAAAACACTCTAATTTAGTACCTGAAATTATAATTGGGAAGAAGACATCCAAGAAATTTCATTTTATATGACTGAAATTGACTAGACCAGGGTGCAAAAGTGATCTGTTGGCTGGCATTCATTCCCTCAGCCAGTATGGAGTGAGGGTTTCCTCTGTGTCAGGCTCTGTATCTGATGCTAAAGACAAAATGGTGAGTTTTAAAAAAAAGCCCCTACCTTCAACAACTCACAGTCCATGAGAGACACCGACACTAAGGAGATGATTATCCTGGTGCCCCTCCAGAACTTCCGTTTCCTTTACATGAAATTGTAGCATATCCCTTATGAATTCTAGTTCTGGTATCTATGCACTGAATCATTCTCATTTGAGATCATTGGTGGGGAGGGGAGGGAAGAAGACAGAGCCTGGGGCTGAGAAAGGACAAGGGAGACACTATGAACAGCAGGGGAGAAATGGAGACATTTTCAGTGCAATCTAGGGGGAGAAAACTGAGGCAACACAAATGAGGAGCCTTCTTTTTTCCCTTTTTCATGTGTGAGAGAAAAAGTAGTACAGTGTTGCCTCATTCCCATAAAAACAGGCTTCTCATACTCCCAGAGTGCCTTCATGTGGGTCGGAAAGGTTGAGATTGTGCCTGTCTTGTCACTGGGTAGCCTGGAAGAGTACCCAAGCTGAGGGTAAACCAGAACCCAGAGTGAACATTTGTGCTCATGGCTTCACAAGGGTCTGGAAGGAAGGCGAGAAGAAGCAGCGATGTTTATAAGGGAGGCTCACTGCAAGGGATTTGCATGATGCTATCGTGGACAGAGCGAAGGCTAACCAACTTGTGCAGGAGGTGGGGAGTTGAGACACTTCCATGCAGCTAAGCTTCTCAATGATCCACGCTGTCTGGAATCAGTGAGAGCTGGGCGACAGGATCCAAGAACTCCAAGATGCAAAATCAGAAAAGCTTTGAGTGTTTGCACAGAGAAGCAGGCAGAAAAGTACATTCCTTTTATTGGACAAACTATCTATAGAAAGTAAAATTTTTTCTTTTAAGTATTTTATTGAAAGAGCCAAGAAACAAGAGCCTCAGGATTCTTAACAAATGGATGTTAGGCGTATAATGTACATTACTGCTAATGCAGAATATGTAAATGCTATGAATATTCTCTTTATATAAGGTACTGTCTCTATTATTTTAGTGAATGTAATAAATAGAGTGATAGTCACTTACAACACCTACTCCCCAAGCTACGTTTTCATACAAGGTGTTAAACTTGTAACTATTGAATTATCTGGGGGTTTCTGGGGCCTGTGATACATAGCTGGCGAGAAATCTTATGATAGGCACTAAGGGAGGACAAGGGCAAATGCATTTCAACCTTGGGAATCCAAAGGTACCTTCTCAAGGAGATGATTGAAGATGAGATGACATTAGCCCAGGAGACTAGGAGACATCATTGCTTTCTAGTGCCTGTATCCTTCTCATGGTCGCAGGTCGTTCTGCCCTCATTTAGTTGTGCTTCCAGTTTAACAAAGAGTTGAGTAGGGGTGTCAGAGAACAGCAGTAATAATATTAGCAAACCATTCCTACCTACATAATCTCATTTGAGCCTCGCAAAAACCCTGTGAGGTAAATACAAAGAGCCCACTTGATAAATGAGGAAGCTCAAAGAAACTGACTCAGTTGCTTAAAATCACACGGGTAGTGAGTCATAGAGCCACGATTCTTCTTAGGTCTTCTGATGCTCAAACTGCATACCATTAATACCGTTTTTTTTATTATTATTATTACACTACGTATGTCAGAAAGAATATACCATATCAGCATGGATGTACTCTATGTGACTAAAAGGGTACTAGATCAGAAGGGGACATTTGGAACTATTTTAGATTGGAAAAATCCATTTTTTGAAATCTTAAAAAAATATTTTGACGTAGATGCCTCCAATAAATGATGCTAAACAAGGCAAGTGGAGAAAGAGACAGGGCCAAAACCAGCATTACATATTTAGAGTAATATTAGTTGAAGCAACTTCTACAAACTAACAATAAGGAAAGGTAAAGAGAGCATCAGAAATCAATAGCACAATTTTAGTGTTAGCTGCATTTAAGTGAGACAGCTCTGACTCATTCAACATGTGATGTCAGGACAAGCAGGTTGCAAGGGGCAAAAATGTATTTTGGGGAAAAGTTGGAAAAGGAGCAATAAATTTGAACATACCACATCTTGGTCACTCATCCTGATGGACCAAGATTTTTAGAAAATCATAAGGGAACTTCCTGGAACCCCAAGGACTCTGTATCCATTCTCAAGTCTGCAGAGCAGGACAGAGCATGCACTGCCCTGTATAGGAAGCAGACACAATATGCAAATCACTGATAATAAATGGAAGATGAAGGCTGGTAAGCCTGAAAAAGAGAACGCCTTAGGGACAAACCAGGACACTGTCAGAAGAGTCTCAGTCTGAAAAGCCCCAATTCCTTCCATTCCTGCAGGCACGGAGTGATCTAGGCCATCAGAGGGAAGAAAAAGTATCTAACTGCCAAAGAAAGGGGGGTCTCTAATGGCTCTTGGTGATTCTGTCCACACTTTAATCACATTTGCTCTCAGGTAACAATGTGATTGTTAATTAATTCTTAATCCTTTGTTACATACAAGGTCAGCACCTGCCCCATCCTTGAAGTCCCTCCTCCTTTCCTCATTCTTTATCTCCTTGTCTACCCAACATCTATACCAGAGCCCCTTTGGTGCCGCTGTTGGGAGGTGGGACTGACATAACCGATGCTGCTGTTTCACTTCAAAAGACATAATTTGACCAAGGACTCTCAGAGCCATGCAACAAAAGGTCTGTGTCGGTTTTGTTTAGTTCTGCTTGCATTCGTTATCATCTTTGATCGGGAAGGGTCCTTCATCCAACATTATTCATGAACTTTTTCCCTAAATTATAAACATTTCTGTTATGAATCTTACTTTTCCAACTACTGTTTTCTCCCTGCTGAACTGCAGGAAGCTCATAGAAGAGAAAAGACTGTAAGATGGGTTATGAGATTTTAGTAGACCAGAGAATGTGAGATTTGAGGCAGCACTGCTTGGTTTGTAGCTAAATTTATAGCAAGTTCTGAGGCTGTGTCTTCCAGGTACAGGGAGCCACCGGCAGGGGAAGCTTCAGAATTGGCCCTTTGCCTCTTCAGCGTGAACGGAACTGAAGTCGTAGCTGGCTACTGGTTTGCCTTCCAGCTGTGAAACTGCTGCTGAGGACACTGCAGCTTAACTGCATTGATGACCACGGGGGCTGCTGCACCCTGCACTCCATGTTCTCGCAGTGCCTCTGTGCCCGTGCTGACAGGCCAGACCCACCAGGAGCTGTAACTATGCACCACACTACTCCACTTTCTAAGTTGTTCAAGTTTCCCGTCTCCAACACTCTCTCTTAGATAACTGGGGCCTTGGGTGTCATGAAATAACCAATTTTCTTTGAAATTCTTTGTTTCTTGTTACCTAGCAAAGGGCAAACCCACCCACACTTGTGGTTTAGGCTTTCAGGAGCCTGGGAATGATTCATATCCACCATAAAATGAAGTATTTTACACAATACGAAATACTATTTTTCAACAAGAAACTCTTAGAGTGTTTATTCCTTTTTGCTTTATTGTGTTTTTTAATACAAAAGTTATCCATGCTTGTTATTATAAATCCTACTGGAGGGAAGCTAATATTTGAACAGTTGCATCTCCACCTCTACCCTTACCTCATGCCCCTGCAGTAAAGTGTGTCCCAGCTGTGTGCACTCTTCCATGCCTTTCTCCAACACACATTCCAACATGCACACACAGGCGCACAAAGCTCAAATCTTGACCTCTTCTAGGAGCCTCTCCAACCTTTCCAGTTTGAGAGCAGGTTTTCAACTCTTCTGTCATCCTAGTCATTTCCATTGTGCTCAGAATCCCTAGAATAGCCTTTATTCAATCTGCTGGGGAAACAGGATCAAACCTGGTAGGAGAGTGACAGTCCCTGGGGAAAGTGCTCTCTGTTTTCTCAAAGGCCAGTGGTCAAATAATTCTAAGCCACCGAGCTCCTCTCTAAATCTGAAGTTGTTGAAGGTGTGAGGATTGGCACATAAGATACTTGTGTAGGTCCTGGTGTAAACAGCAGATTCTGGAGGCTTCTAACCAAGCAAAAGGAGCTGGAGAAAGGATAGTTGTTGCAGTCTGATAGCTGATTCTGGAATATTCTGTGACAGTGAGTGGATAATTCCTGACTCTTACTTCTTCTCCTGGGCCTCCTGCTGAGGACAGTGTTAGGGCTCATTAGCACTTCCACTAGAGGCAAGCCCTTGCTGGGAGAAGAGGTGAGAGCAGTCAATTTTGCCACTCATTAGCAACTCCAGACAGACAGTGGTGGGGAGATTGAACCTATTGGCAAAATGAGAGCTTGCTTCTCTGGGGGCACAGTTACCCATTCTGATCCTTTCTCCATCAGCCCCATCACCCGGAGTTGATTGTCTTCTGGTCTTGCAGAGCAATGAGCAAGACAATATTTTTTAAAAGATTAGTTACTTTATAAAATAACTCAATGAATACCCAATGTTGTGACCCTCCAATGGTGAGACTGCAGAAGGAAAAACATCTCCTGGAAAACAGACACTGCAACCACCTTTGTGATCTTATTGTTCTGGCCTAAAGGTCAAAGACTAAGTTTTCGAAGGACAAAATGTGTGTGTGTGTGTGTCTGTGTGTGTGTGTGTGTGTGTGTGCACGCGTGCAATCTGGAATGCTGAAGTAAGTTTGCCAATGGACACAAAACTGGTTACTATTCTATAAGACGATGCATGTTTGTTGCTATCTTTCTACTGGATGGAAAACTATCATATCTCTTCTGGACACCAGCATTTGCATTGCTACGGATAAGAATAACATCCATTACTGTTTGTTTCCTTCAACTTTTGCTCCTATAGGGTAAAATTACTAGGTCATTAGAGAGACAAAGGGTCTAATAGACAATGCCCAGCACATCATTGAAAGGACACACAATGATCTTAATCTAAAGACAGAGAGATCTATAAACAAATCTTCAACTCCAATTTAGTAATGGTGTTGTTGGTAGAGGTATGGATGTAGCAGTTCTGGAATTATTTTGTGCTTTATTATTCCAGCACTAAGCTTAAAAGTAAATAGTTTGATTGTGGGCCAGGAGTGGCAGGGGGATTCAGGATTCTTACTATGAAAGAAAGATGATACAAGCATAAACTAGGAAAAAGCAACGAAAAAAACATGTGCTGTTGAACTGGGATTAGTGGTTACTCCAGGCTCTGTCCGTTGAAATGGCAGTGACATCCCAGTAGCAATGAGCACAGATCTTGGTTTTTAAATACCATTGCCACCCAAAAGAAGCCAGGACTTTTTGGAAAAATGACTGATTTTAGGGTGGGGCAGGGCAAGTATAAGAACATCTAGTTGTTCTTCAAAATAAGAAAGTGCTCATAAAATGATGGGAGGATGTCGTAAGAATATAAAAAACAACTTGAAGGGGTTCTCATTGGCCAAATCCGTGACAATTTGATTATCAAAACAAATAAGGATAGTGACGAATTCTAGCCCATGGAAAAATAATACTTCATTGATTCATATTTTACTAAATAACTAAATGAGGAAGAGAGGAAGGCTCTTCTTTAAAATAGAAAGCCAATTAATAAAAGTAGAATGGATAATGGAGTTAGATAATCAACATTTTGCAGCAACATAATAATAATTGATTCAGACAGGAATTATTAATGGATGCTAACACAATGGAAGCCTCAAAGTATCTTCTTACAGATGACGTATTAATATTTGTTTTTCCTTTTCTGAGACAAGCCTTGCTCTGTTGCCCAAGCTGGAGTGCAGTGGTGCAATCCCTGCTCACTTCAACCTGTACCTCCTGAGTTCAAGCAATTCCCCTGCCTCAGCCTCCTGAGTAGCTGGGATTATAGGCACTCGCCACCGTGCCTGGCTAATTTTTGTATTTTTAGTAGAGACAGGGTTTCACTATGTTGGCCAGGCAGGTCTTGATCTCCTTATCTCAAGTGCTCCACCTGCCTCAGCCTCCCAAAGTGCTGTGATTACAGATATGAGCCACTGCACCCAGCTATGACTTACTAATTTTAAAGAGAAAAAGAGTAACTTTATATTAGAATAACTTGGTTACACTATTCTAACTAAGTGATCACTCATCACCTAACAATGATGTGATATGCTGAGAACAAAACATCACGTATGTTATAATCCTGCCTAAACCACATAACCTGCATATAATCATCTAGAAATACCAGACACATTTAAATTGTGGAAATTCTACCAAATACTTGGCCTGTGTTCTTTAAGATTGTCAATGTTGGCCAGGCACGGTGGCTCATGCCTGTAATCCCAGCACTTTGGGAGGCCAAGGTAGGCAGATCACGAGGTCAAGAGATCAAGACCATCCTGGCCAACACAGTGAAACCCTTTCTCTACTGAAAATACAAAAATTAGCCAGGCATGGTGGTGTGCACCTGTAGCCCCAGCTACTCAGGAGGCTGAGGCAGGAGAATCACTTGAATCCAGGAGGTGGAGGTTGCAGTGAGCTGAGATCGTGCTACTGAACTCCAGCCTGGTGACAGAGCAAGACTCCATCTCAAACAAAACAAAACAGTTTGTCAATGTCATGAAAGACAAAGACAAAATAATTCTGCAAATTTTCCAGATTAAATGAGATAAGAGAAACAGGACAACCAAGTGTAATGCAAAATCCCGAATTAGATCTTTGATTTGGGGAAAAGTTGCCATAAACGACATTATTAAGGCAACTGGTGAAAGCTGACTATAAACTACACCATATCTTAAGTAATAATATTGCATTAATGTTAAACTTTCTAGAATCGATCATTGTACTATGGTTGTAAAGAGAATGTCCTTGTTCTAAGGAGGTCTATGCTGAAACATTTAGGGATAAAGGGGCATAATTTTGCAATTTTCATTCATATGGCTCAGTAATAATAATTATAAAAATTATTAGATATAGCTTGCTAGAGAAAGGTGTGGTAAAATGTTAATTAGTAATTCTAAGTCAAGAGTATATGGGAGATTAACTGTATAACTTTTCCAATTTTTCTGTAAGTTTAAAATGTTTTTCAAGATAAAACAGTTTTTTGTTTGTTTGTTTGTTTTTAAGTATTGTATTCTGCTTTTCTAACCTCTCTATCGGAGAAGTGAGGATTAGATATTTCAATTAGAATTGAATATTTAGGCCGGGCACCAGAATGCCTGTAATCCCAGCATGTTGAGAGGCCGAGGTGGGAAGAACGCTTGAGCCCAGGAGTTTGAGACCAGCCTGGGCAACATCGTGAAACCCTGTCTCTACAAAAAATACAAAACTTAGCCAGGCATGATGGTGCATACCTGTAGCCCCAGCTACTTGTGAGGCTAAGATGGGAGGATTGGTTGAGCCCAGGAGATGGAGAGATTGAGTCTGTGGTGAGCCCTAATCATGCCACTGCACTCCAGCCTGGGTGATAGAGCAAGACCCTGTCTCAAAAGAAAAAAAAAAGAACCGAAGCTGTAGAATTCCCAAAGAACTTGGGTTGTGTGGGCAATATGCACCTTGCTAGGAGGGAGGGTCAGCTGGGCACTAAAAATCCTTTCCTAAGGTAATGTCCTGGGATGCCCAGGCCCCCAGCTGTGTTGGGTTGAGTCATCTAGGTGAGCTGCAGGATTTTGGAGAATAGAAAGGTATTTTCCACATAATTTCTGTAACAGAAATGTGGGAGTCACCCTTAATGCCAATCTCCCATTCAACTCATCACCAAATCTTATGTATTGATTCCACTTTTTAGCTATAATCCAAATGTGTCCCCTGTCCCCCATGCCCTCTGTCAAGGTCCTCACTTCCTTTCCCACATTTCTGTGTCACCTCATCACCTGTCACCTGGCCTTCAGTGGCACCCCTCCAACCTATTCTTCCCACCCAGCCAGGTGTGCAGTGAATGAAGCTTGGTGCTTTGGTAGGGCTACGGAGAGTGCCACCTCTCCTGCTCCTCCCTCTGCTGGAAATATCTCCCACCACCTCCTACCATTTCCTGCTGCCCTCTCTCCATCCCTCAATCCACGCAGCCTTTACACCAATAATTCTGCACTATTTTTGAAGCCACGTTTGCAAAAATTATATCAGTAAGAAAATTATGACAGCGAAAGAGATCTGAGCTAACCCTTCCTCATCTTGCCTTTCCTTTAATTATTCCTGGGCTATTAGGTCAAGATGACTTTTTTTTTTTTTTTTTTTTTTTTTTTGGGAAATGGAATTTCACTCTTATTGCCCAGGCTGGAGTGCAGTGGCATGATCTTGTCTCACCGCAACCTTGGCCTCCCAAGTTCAAGTGATTCTCCTGACTCAGCCTCCTGAGTAGCTGGGATTATAGGCATGCAACACTACACCCAGCTGATTTTGTATTTTTAGTAGAGATGGGATTTCTCCATGTTGGTCAGGCTGGTCTCGAACTCCTGACCTTAGATGATCCACTCACCTCAGCCTCCCAAAATGTTGGGATTACAGGAGTGAGCCACCACACCCAAATGGGCTGAAATAACTTTGAGAGACATTTAGGCTATAGTTTAAACAATAATAGGCCTACACCGAAACTCAATCACTTTTGTGAAGCTAATGGGAGGTGATCAGGCTGGGGATAGGAGAGGAGCCTGAATCCTGCTAAGGCACAGACATAAATGATTGTCAGCATTATTCTGGAGGTTATAAGATATGCAACTTCCCCAATTACTCCTGAAAATAACATCACTATTCTCGAACCTAAGGTTGGCCTTTTGAGATCACTTTTCAGGTTTTGTGCATGTCTGACACCCATGGCTCCACTTAGACCAGACAACCCTGCTCCGGTGGCCCCACCCAGAAGCAATTCAGCCCACAAGAGGACAGCTTCAACCCCCTACGATTTCATCTCCACCCCAACCAATCAGCAGCAAGCACCTGTTACCTAACCACCCCCAACCCCTTCCCCACAGCTGCCTTTGAAAAACTCCTAACCTATGAGCCATCATTAGATGAGATGATTTGAGTATGAACTCCATCTCCCAAATGGCATGGCTTGTCTAGTGTCCATTAAACTATTTACTGCAATGCTGTGGTCTTTATGCAGTGGACAGGAAGAATCCCTCAGGCAGTTACATTTTTATTAATAGTTTCCCAAACACACTGTCAAGGCGTCTGTGGAGTCCTGATAAGTAAGCAAAAAGGAGGAAGGGGCCCCAGTTAGGGGAAGGCCCCAGATGGGGGAAGGCCCTGTTATAGTAAACTCCACATTTCTCTTCAAAGAATCAGTATGTCAGTATGTTCAGCTCTCTTATTCTTTAATTCTCTTTTTTAAAGTTTAATTTCCTTGTAATTCCAGTCAACAGCCTTCTCCACCGGTTCTAATCAGTAGTTCACATCTGTTCCCCTGGCCCCCGGCTCCATCCTGACTCATCCCCATCACCTGCTCCAGTCACCTTCTTTAACCTAGGTCACGCCGGCTACCTGCTCTGACCCACGCGTAACCATCTTTCCCACCAAAACATCCACCCTGCCTCTCCAGCTCGGACCCTTACTCTGTTTAAAATAGCCAATTGGGATTAGTCTAGCTTGTGGGGTCTAACCCTAGCCAATAGGGGAATGACACAGCTGTAGGGACGACCTCTGTCAGCCACAAGTACCCCTTCCCCCCTTGTCCAAGCTTGCAGCTGCCATTCCTCCATCCATGAGCCGCACCCTTCTATAGAACTGCCTTGCTAAGAGGATTTATCTTTAAGTGCTATTTCTTTTGAGGCATCAAAATTTTGCTTGTAACAGCCCCAGATGGGAACGACGTTGTTCTAAGAGATGGCTGATCACAAACTACCTGAGGGTACAACTACCTCAATGGGCGCAATGAATGACTTCCTTATGCAGGAACAACAACCCTGCATGGAATCCTCTCCAGCACAACTCTATAAAACTTCCCTCCAGTCCCACCTCTTTGCAGACAGCCCCTTCTCTGCTGTGCTGCCTGTTGCAACCTTGCAACATATTTTCATACTTAACTTTAATAAATCTGCCTTTCTTTACCTACAACTGCCATCCCCTCTTCCTGGCTCATGTTGGGAACAATTTGGAAAATGAAAGAATCAAGAAATTAAAGAAGTCACAGATAAAGGGAAAAATACATAGGGCTGAGTGAGGCTAACTAAGCAGGACGATATGGTTCAGGTCTGTCAGTCAGCAGGCTGGGGGCAGCTCTGGGCAGAGCAAGTGACCTCCACCTGCCAGCCCACCCTACAGGAGCCCTAGCACCCCATGACACAAAGCTTTCCACCTCCCCAGAGTCTAGGAGGTGCAGGGGCTAGGCTTGTGCTGAAGGAAATCTCTCCTGCAGGCTCCCTCTAACTCGCCCCAGGCTGCAGCCTGCCCCTGCACCTTGTCTCAGCCTTCCCTCCCTGAAAAACCAAGAAAGGAGCTGTCATCTGAAGCAGACCATAAGGGTCACCCTGATCTCAGGATTCGAGCCTCCGGAACTGTGAGAAAATAAACTTTTCTTGCTTAAACCTCCCAGTCTATCATCCTTTTTGTGCCAGCCAGAGCAGACTGAGACACTGAGCATGTTCCATCTAAAGTTAATCACATCGTCCTTAGTTCTGTCTCCTTATATGAAACTTAAAATTTTTCTCCCAAATCAGACATTTATATAATTTTGAAAGCCAAATGGTACTGAAAAGCTCATAATAAAAATAGTAGTCTACGGCTCTTCCCCTAGCTCCTATCTTCAGCCCAGCTCTTCGGGGGAAAAAAGCACACTCCATCCTTTCTATTGTTTCTTATGATCAGGGAGCCCACTTAGTGGTTCCAAGTAATGTTTACACCATGAATATTGGTGTTAAAAGAAAAATCTTGGCCCAATTAAGTTTAACAGAGTTTAACTGAGCAAAGAATGATTTGCAAATCAGGCAGCCTCTCAAGCCAGAGTAGGCTCAGAGACGCCAGCACAGCCACATAGTGGAAGATCTGTGGACAGTAAAAGGAAAGTGACTTACAGAAAATGGAAATAAGGTACACAAACAGCCAGATTGGTTACAGCTCAGTGTTTGCCTTATTTCAACATGGTTTGAACACTTGCCGCCTTTGATTGTTCAAAACTCAGTGATTGGCACAAGAGTTGGCTATCGAGGACTAAGCTCTGATTTTTTTTTAATCTTCCCAAATTCCTATCTAAAAGGTCTGGGGAGTCATGCCCTACAAACCATAACTTCTCATCAGATGGGTTTTATTTAACTCTATACACTGTGACTTACTTTCCAACCTGACTCTGGCATAACATTATGAGGCAAGGAAAAAAAAGAAAACTCAAAATATTTTATCCCAAAACACGTTTCTTTGCCATATCTTGAAATGGCCCTTCAAAGCTATCCTTTGTGGGGAGAGATGGCTCCTCTGCATCTGTAGAGAATCTATTAACATAGCTAGATCTTTTTCTTCCAGGCCCTTCCAATCCTAAAGAGATTAACTAAAACTCTAGTACCTTTTAAAGATTTGAACAGAAAACATTTGTCATCTATTGTCTCTAAGGTCAGCCACCATAAAATTTCAAAGGGCCCTTGTTCTCTACAATATTTTATCTTAACCTAAACATTTCCTTTCTATCGATCCCAGGTCTTATACAACCAATTGTCAACCAGAAAATGTTTAAATTTACCAGTAGCCTGGAAGCCACCCCCCAACCTTAGAGTTGCCCGGCCTTTCTGGACCGAATCAATGTATTTCTTAAATGTATTTTATTGATGTCTCATGCCTCCCTAAAATATATAAAACCAAGCTGCACCCTGATCACCTTGGGGACATGTTCTCAGGACCTCCTGAGGGCCGTGTCACAGGCCGTGGTCACTCATATTTGGCTCAGAAAAACCTTTTCAATTATTTTGCAGAGTTTAGCTCTTTTCATTGACACTACCGTCTGTATACAACTCCACTTAGGTTACAGTTCATGGTGTAGAGAGAAACCTTTAGGCCGAACTTAAAATATGTAAAGAGGCAACTATCAGCTAAACTTGATTGAACAATTTCCCACTTTGGGTCATCCTGTCACTTTTGAGAGATTGACCAAAACTTTAGTCAGGAATGTCATTATTACCACTGTAAATGTACTTACTTGGTTTTGAGACCCACTGGGAAATAGCAGAACCGTGGGTTTTATAAGGCGGGAATAATAACTTTTTTGGGTTTTTCTCCTGTATGATTTAGAGTACAGGGTACAACCTTATGCTGGAATGTGCTATTTACAGAAGAAAAAACAAAACCTAATCTGTTCTAAGAGCTATGTGTTTCCTTAAAGTTTTAGTTTGTTTATATCACATTTAGTATGAGGGACTCCCTCTTGGTTTGGTCTGGTCTGTCGCAGCCTAGTGCAACAGCTCAGTTCAAAACAATGGCCTTTCCACCATTTGGTTTAAAAACTCCCCCCTTTTGGTCAGGTTCTCACTTAGATGAGAGTATGATTAAAACTTAGGGCCTTAGCACCACTCTCAGTTACCAGCATTTTGGGTTTCTGGTCTCAGCACATAATTCATAGGTTACAGGCACTTACTCACACATTTTTTCAGCTCTTGTCATTCCACTTGAAGAGAGATGATTTGACATTCTAGAGATGGCTGCATGCAAGCATCTAAAACTATTGAGAGAACACAGCATACCAGGAGGACTACTACTGTAACTATCAGGAGGATGTTACCAAGAGTTCGGAATATCCTCCTTAGCCAGGGTCCCCAGAAACCAAACGAACTAAAATCAAATAGGTCAAAGAATGAGTTAGACAAAGCGTCTACTCACTTTAACTAAGCAGTCTCTTTGTTAATGCCCTACAACCGAATCTCTATAATACCCAATGTGATGTATTTCTCCATGGGCAATAAGAAGTGACAGCAGCTGCACAGACACTTCTTTGTTCAGGCAGTAAGTCATCTAGAGCAATTCTACCATGTAGCATAACCTTCACAAGAGAATTTACAGTGTGTTGTGTAAACATAGCCTTTAGAATATGCTATAGAACCTATCTTGAGGGATAAATTTCTAATCACTGGTTTATTTACTCTAAACCATGGGAAAAAAGGACCTAACAAATGATGCCCTTCTAGAAGAGTGAAGGCCTCCTGGCAATGTTCTCTTTAACTCATGATGTAGGCAAGACGAGTGCACCAAGGCTTTGTTTCTGACTGATTATGATATGGGTATGTACCTACACTGGGCTTTCATCTTCCATATATCAAGGTATAAGATCAACCATGTAAAAGGCTGGCTGCCAAATCTTTTGCAAATAAAAGTACACCCCATTAATTCACAAAACAGATCCCCTTTTCACTTCTATTGTTCATAGAGGCATAAGCGAGAAAAAAATGGAAAGAATCTCCTAATAGTACAGAAATCTTGATCTGTGATCTTGGGAAAAAGCTGTCCTCACCAAAGAGGCAATCTTCTTGGAAAAACCTTCCCTGTTATCTTTACTTTAAGGTTTCCTATGGGTGTACAGTTCTGAGAATGTAGAGAGACCTTCTGACTTGTGAGATTATGAACCCGAAACTTCAGTTCAAGGTCCTGAAGTTTTGCTGCAGTGTGGATGGCAAGAATAGTCTTTCTCTGATGTTCTCAGAAGATCCAGTCTTAAGGTTCTAGATTGTGAAGAGGTTGATTTTCCTCAGTCAGTAGATCATGTCTTTTTTTACCTGATGAAAGTATACTTTTGTATAGTGAGCTGCTATTACTGTTACAACAGCTCTCTTGCATGGGAGAGCTTTTCTGCAACCAGAAAATATGCACTGAAAATGACAATTTTCAGTTGTCATTCAGGCTGGGCACAGTGGGTCACACCTGTAATCCCAGCACTTTGGGAGGCCAAGGCAGGTGGATAACCTGAGCTCAGGAGTTCAAGACTAGTCTGGGCACCATGTGTACCAAAAATACAAAAAATTAGCCAGGCATGGTGGTGCATGCCTGTGGTCTCAGCTACTCATGAGGCTGAGGTGGGAGAATCACCTGAGCCTGGAAGGCAGAGGTTGCAGTGAGCCAAGATCATACCACTGCACTCCAACCTGGGTGACAGATTGCAGCCCTATCTCAAAAAAGAAAAAGTAAATGACCATGTAATAAAGTCCCTCTATAAATGTTTAAACGGCCCATCAGAGAGCAGAATGTACCTGAAGTTTTTATTGTCTTCCCAGGAATATGGATTTGGCAAACCAAACATTGGTCACAAACTATTTTAGCAATTTAGAAGTCACAACACCAATATACATTTAGTTTGAATAACTTTTAATAACAAAAGCTTTAAGACTCAGGAAGAACAAGGCAGCCGTCCTGGTTCTCTATGAGTTCATGCTTAACACTTATGCCCTCTTGAACACCAGTTGTTTCTCCAGTCTAGATGCATAGCACTGATAACTGATGGGTTATCATAGGTAATTTTACTTGGACCATAGAGTTCATTCAAATTGTATATCTAAACAATTTCAGTACTGGCTGATTTAGATAAACCAGTCAGTTTCTTCATTAAAGTTTCAGGAATTCTTACCCAGTCCAAATGATATGATTCTAAAGTTATCAGAAACTTGTATTCAAGAGTGTTTCTCAGAATCCTTTTCATCCTTTCATAAACCTCCACAAAGACACCATATTCTAGAATTTTGTGTGCTTGCAAGGTTTTTACAAACTGCATCAGAATTAAGCAATTAACTGTGGAAATGACTTTAAATAGTCATAAAGACACAGTTGACAAGGAAATTTGTTTATTTCTGTGGTTTACAATAACTCAACATAATAACCATAATTATGATTGCTAATGTATACCCAGACATATTTAGAATTCTAGAAATCCCATATAATTTTGGAACATATATTAATAACATTCATTAAAATTTAACCTGAAGAAGGTTGAACATCATATTTTATTTGACAATGCTTCCTGTGTAACTTAACCTGTCAAATAATCCTGTTTGCCTCCTTTTTGGGTGTTTCAGGGGCCCTCTGGAGCATTCCAAAGTTATAAGTCAAAAAAGACTTAATTTTGAAGCTGAAATTTGGTTTCAGGAGGCCTCTAAAATATGTCAAAGGTTAAAAACGCTTGAACAAAATAGGATCACAGATCACTGTAAAACAAGTCATTCATTTAATTAAAGTGATAATTAACAGATTTTTAAAAACAAAACCTGTACTCTTTGATAAAGGAGACTCAGTTTTCCAAACATTCAAAAGACCTAAGACACCATGAGACAGAATCTATCTCTTCTTTCCTCTTTTTATTTCTGTTTTGCAGTTTACTCAAAAGGCGAAGAGAAATATTTTAGTGTCTTAATACTTGACAAAACTTTTATTCAAAAGAGAAAACCACATTTTACCTTTGGATCATGTATTATCAATACTAATATTGATTTTAATAATCCTCATTAATTTATCAAATCGGTCAACTTTTTTTTTTCCATTTTATTTTTCCATTTTTCTTTTATTCTTTTTAATTCCCATCTACTCCTCCTGGAGACTCTGTAATCTTTTAACCACACAAAGTTTCTATAAATCTTTCATTTTACATTTTCCCCCAACTTTCTTTTTTTAATTAATTAACTTATTTTTTAAATTTTATTTTATTTTATTTTAAGTTCTGGGATACATATATAGGATGTGCAGGTCTGTTACATTGTAGCAGGACAAACTGCAGAAACCTCTGGGACACCAGATTTAAAAAAGGAAGTGGCTTTATTCAACTGGGAGCATCAGCAGACTTGCTCCTCAAGGACTAAGCTCCCTGACAAAGAAAGTTCTAGCCCTTTTAAAGGCTTACAATTTTAAAGGCTTACAAAAAGAAAGTACATGCGAGAGAGTCGTGATTGATGAAGTAGGCATGTGGTACCTGACCAGGTGGGGGTTTGAGCAAGATTGAGTGAGAACAATGGAGGGCGTTTCTCCATATTATGCCGGCAATCTATAGACAGGAGTGCGATTAAGTGTGGGGAGTTTAATCTTTAATCTCCAGGCCTGATCAGTGGTGCCAGCCGACCTTGACACTGACCTCATGCCTGCTATGTCTCAAGTTTTACTTCCTCCTCCTTTGAGACAAAGAGACAGGAAAGAGGGGTCTTTTCCCTCAACATAAGTAAACATGTGCTATGGTGGTTGCACCTATCACCCGATCACCTAGGCGTTAAGACCTGCAGGCATTAGCTATTTATACTCATGCTCTCCCTCTATCTGCCCCCATGACAGGCCCCAGTGTGTGTTGTTCTCCTCCCTGTATCCACGTGTTCTCACTGTTCAGCTCCCACTTCCAAGGGAAAACATGCAGTGTTTGGTTTTCTGTTCCTGTGTTAGTTTGCTGAGGATAATGGCTTCAGCTCCATCCATGTCCCTCCAAAGGACATGATCTTGTTTCTTTTTATGGCTACATAGTATTCCATGACGTATATGTACAGGTACCACCTTTTCTTTATCCAGTCTATCAATGTTGGGCATTTGGGTTTATTCTATGTCTTGATAACTTTCTACAATCATTTTATTTTATCTATTTTTTATTCCTTCAATTTGAAACCTTTAAGTAACTTCAAACCAGATAAAATTTTTTTAACACACATGCCTTTATAATTTTCTTCATCAAATGTATACCTTGCTTTTGTTTGTACACTCTGTATACAGAATTGTTTATCTTATATCTAGTAGTTTTCAACTCTTAGTAACCTCAATTTCTAGTGAAAAACCTAGAAAGTAATTATGAACAGTTTCATATCAGTATTTGTAGACAACTATTCTGTAATTTTTTAGAAAATAGTTCTTCAAATTATTGTTTATATTAACAGATCTAAATAGATTTAGCTCTTCTATACCAAATAAAAATAACACATCAAGACACACTGACTTAAACTCATGTTTAAGTGACAACTAATATTTCATGTGTGACATATTAATATTTCAGTATTTTAACTTACAGATGACTCAGACATTTTATGACTGTTACTTAATTTAACATAACATCACTCTAAGATTTTAAATTACTAAAAAGAATTTTAAAACTATGACCAAGGTAGCCTCCCTAATATCTTCCCCAAGTCATTCTGGGTCCCAAGTAGCCACGTGCCACCCAGGAGAACTATAAAGACTGTCTGAGTCCATCAGAACAGAAGACAGAGCTGTGAAGACTGTACCCAGAGGGTCCAACTCCTTCCAAAAGAACGAGGAGACAAAACAAGGAAAGCAGAGGAAGTAGGGGCAATATTGGGCTTCATGCTGGCTTATAGCTGATGGTCTAAATACCAAAAACATGTCTCCAGAACTCATCATGGCCACCTGTTCAGACCTCTGAATCCAGAGACTTGAAACTAAATGCATAAGTTCACAGTCAAATCAAGCACGTATCTAATTATATTTAACTGATAATCTTGAAGCCATTTCTGTTTTTCTAGCAATTAAAAACTAATTTTTATTTATCAAATATTATCACATACACATAACACATATAGACATACAAACACACAGAAACAGGTTGTATAGCTCTCGTAGAAGATTTT
>NW_016107546.1:1174983-1176865 GCF_001604975.1 Cebus imitator | reverse complement strand
TTTTTTTTTTCTTTTTTTTTTTTTTTTTTTTTTTTGAGACAGAGTCTTGCTCTGTTGCCCAGGCTGTAGTGCAATGGTGTGATCTAGGCTCACTGCCACCTCCTTTGAGGCAAAGAGACAGGAAAGAGAGGTCTCCCATGTTCAAGTGATTCTCCTGTCTCAGCCTTCTGAGTAGGTGGGATTACAGACACATGCCACCATGCCTGGCTAATTTTTGTGCTTTTAGTAGAGACGTGGTTTCACCATGTTGGTCAAGCTGGTCTCCAACTCCTGACCTCATGACCCACCTGCCTCAGCCTCCTAAAGTGCTGGGATTACAGGCATCAGCCACCACACCCTGCCTTAAATAGTTTTTCGTTTCGCCATTCAGCCTATCAGTCTTCCAGTCACCTGCTTCATTGCCCTAAGCAATTGTTAACCAGACAACAAATTTGCATTTCTTAAGGGAAAACTCTTAGGTGGAACAAAAAATATTTATATTTCATAAGCAGAGCTAAGATTTTAGGCCTAAGTATTGTATCATCATTTGCTAAAACAAGGGAAAAAAACCTGCTCAAATAAAAGTTCACTTAAGACAAGATGGCCAGAAAAGCACCTTAAACAAAAGCATGACTTATGCAAATTAAAAGAACGGTAAAGTTTCTAACGTACATGGGCAGACATCCTTAAAAATCAAGATTTCCTTTATAGATGTAAATTTCTTTTACAAAGGAGTTTCAAGATAGCCAATTAAATTCCAGAAAGGTGTATTTTAGTTCAATAGGGTTTTTTTTAACTTAGCTACCACTTCTTAGCTAAAATTACTGAGTTCGGGGTAATGGCTGGAGCCCATTAAGGAATAGGGCCACCACGAAAGCATTTTTTATACCTGGACTCACCATATAGCAATGTGAAAACAAATAGCAGGTCTGTTTTACCTGAGGGCCTACCTTTTATAAACACTTTATCTAGGATAGCATTCGTTCCACATAAATGTTAGCATATTTAATTTTTCTTATCAATTAGTTGCTTAAGCTTTTTTGTCTTTTATAAAGTCTTTAAATAAAAATATGAAAATCTTTTTAGAAGCTTCTCTGCAGTGTTGTTCATTTGGAACATTCCACTGGAACTCATCTGTAGTAAGAGTTCACCTTTTCTGTGTGTTAGTGCCCCTGAAGATGTCCGGTGGTACAAGGCCTCGGCTAATGTGTGTGTTTGGGTTTTTGTTTTTTTTTTCCGAGATGGAGTTTTGCTCTTGTTGTCCAGGCTGGCATGCAATGGCCTGATCTCAGCTCACTGAAACCTCCACCTCCCAGGTTCAAGAAATTTTCCTGCCTCAGCCTCCTGAGTAGCTGGGATTACAGGCATGTGCCACCACACCCAGCTAATTTTGTATTTTTAGTAAAGACAGGGTTTCTCCATATTGGTCGGGCTGGTCTCAAACTCCCAGCTTGAGGTGATCCACCCACCTAGGCCTCCCAAAATGCTGGATTACAGGCATGAGCCACCGTACCTGGCCTGAGTTTTCATTTTTAACAGACAAGTTTACAAAGTAAAAAATATTTTAAAACTTAGAAACAGAAAAAGCTTATAGAATAATGATATAAAGAAGGAAACTATTTTGTATACTTGGTAAATAGTTCAAAATAAGTTTCCTTGACCCTGAAAAACAAAACAAGGATCAGCAATATTCCAAGCAAAAGACAAAAAGGTTGCTTCAGCTTTCTGAGTTCAGTCCATTTAGTAAACCCTTGTTTCACTTGATACTTGTGAACATTTCAGCTCTTCATGAGTCCTATACATTTTCCTTTATTTCAACATTACAATCTCTAAAGTGATCAGAAGCCTGGATTTGAGAGCACCTGTTAAAGTTCTGTAGCTCCTTTTTTTTTTTTTTTTTTTT
>NW_016107546.1:1163823-1174801 GCF_001604975.1 Cebus imitator | reverse complement strand
GGGGTTTCACCATGTTGACCAGGATGGTCTCGATCTCTTGACCTCGTGATCCACCTGCCTCGGCCTCCCAAAGTGCTGGGATTACAGGCTTGAGCCACCGCGCCCGGCCCTCTGTAGCTCCTTATAAAGCATCTTTGAAAAGGATTAAAACAGGACAACAATTGACTGTAAATATCGAAATATCCAGGATAGTTACAGTTAGAAACACAATTGACAAAGAAGGTTGGTTATCTCTGTGGTCTACAATAACTTAACAACCTTCATTATAATTGGTAGCATATACTTAGACATTAGAATTTTAGAAATCCCATACAATTTTGGAACATACATTAGCATTATTCACAAAAACATAACCTAAAGAACATTGAACATCATTTTTGCAATCCCATGTGCCTAAACATGTCAAATAATCTTGTTTACCTCTCTTTTCTGGACACTTCAGGGGCCCTCTGAAATACTGAAAAGCCAGGTGCCAGGGAAGACAATTTTGAAATCGAAGTTTGATTTTGGGAAGGCTGTTAAATGTTTGAGGTTTAAAACACTTGATATTATGAAACAGAATTCCAGATTACCATAAGTTATTTGTTCTGCCAAAATCATGACTCAGAAATTTTAAAGAATAAAAAAACCTTTCATATCATCTCTTTACAAATTTTGCCAAAGAGCAGATGAGCACCTTAGGAAAACCTTGTTATGCCTTTATTTCAATGCTCAATTTGTAGAAAAACCATATCATTTTTAAATTTACTCAATATGTTCACACAGAGAACCTCTTTTGCAAGATTAAGTTCCACA
Source organism: Cebus imitator (assembly GCF_001604975.1). Lineage (NCBI taxonomy): Eukaryota > Metazoa > Chordata > Mammalia > Primates > Cebidae > Cebus > Cebus imitator. The sequence continues at coordinate 1,174,006 of NW_016107546.1, read as the reverse complement.
ATTTTTCCACTACTTCTTTGAACCTTCAGCTTTTTCCTATCTAATTTAACTAAAAACAATCCTTTCATCCTAAGCAAAAGTTTACGCCTTCTTACAGCCTTTTACTAAAAAACACAGTTTACTGTTCTCACACACCTTGCACGTAAATCTATTTCTAGTAGTTTCAATTAAGTCCTAGCAATTTTTAACTTTCAGGTAAAACTTGTTACGTTGTTTTAATTGTGTGCTAACGGCAGCCAAGACTTGCCTTCTTAATTAAGGGCGTGGTTAGCTCCATGTGTCCCCAGGCCCTGCCTACTGTGAAGCTGGCAACTCAAATAGTTCTTACCAGAAAGCAATTTGTAACCTTAAAACACTTAGAAAACCTTGCATCTGATCTGCATTTTGCCAATAGTTTTTAGGGCTGTTTTATTTCTTAAAGTCACATGAACTGAAAGGTACCACAGATTTTACCTTCCCTTTAAAAAATATTAGATCCGAGCACTTGTCTTCCTTTAGGCCAAATTTATTAGAGCTGTTTTTACAGACATCACACACATATGCACACAGACAGGCAGAAGAAAACCTGTCACTTGGTGGGCCCTTTACAGGGCTAGGAAAACCTGCAGATTTGGAACCTGAGAGGGCTCATCCACTCAGGCAGGATTGCTAAACAAAGCTTCGCCAAGAGGTTACCAGCCATGCCCATAGGATGTCAAACAAGATGGAGGCTTGATTTCACAACCAAAACTTTACAGAGAATATAGTGATAATTGGAGGGGGGCGGGTTCCTAGGCTAGTATAACATCTTCTAAGAGGGAGAAAAAAAACCTTAAAAGTTAACTTGCTGACAGGATAGAGAAAGGGAAAGAAAGTAAACAGCTTAAAAATGCCTGGGGAAGGCTGGGTGTGGTGGCTCACGCCTGTAATCCCAGCACTTTGGGAGGCCAAGGTGGGCAGATCACAAGGTCAGGAGTTCGAGACCAGCCCAACATAGTGAAACCCTGTCTCTACGAAAACACAAACTTTAGCTGGGCATGGTGGCAGGCACCTGTAGTCCCAGCTACTCAGGAGGCTGAGGCAGGGGAATTGCTTAAATCGGGAGGCAGAGGTTGCGGTGAGTCAAGATCATGCCATTGTACTCCAGCCTGGGTAACAGAGTGAGACTTTCAAAAAAAAGAAAACCTGGGGAAGAACCTCTTATTCTTATGCAAATGGGTCCTCCACCAGAGAGAGAAGTTTACTATCCAATGGAGCTGAACCTCTTGGCCAGAAAAGGTGAAGACTCCAGCAGCTCATGGAGGAAAGTGACAGCTAGCCACCCTGGGTGCCTTGGGCCACATGTCCCAGCCCTGGCAGAGAGGGGAGAGGGGGAGGAGCTGCTGCTTTGCGACCTGTCCCGAAAAAGGAAGGAAAAGGCCATGAAAAGGCCCCAGAGTAATGGGGATTGAGGTCTTTATGCGCATCACTACCTCCAATAGCTTCTGTGTCTCCAGTTCTCCACCCTCCCTATGGGTGGAGCTGGCTTCTCTGATCCATACTGCCTCTGTAGGCACTCTGTAGTCAGAGTTCTCTGTCCTCTACTTCCTCTAGTTTCCGTCCTACCAAATCCAATGGTGGTTTTCATTCATTGTGGTGTCTTCCCCAATTATCTTGGTCCTTTTGGGTTTATGCATATTTATTTTTTTTGCTTTTCTCTTATTTTAGTGCATGTTTCAGGACGGAGCAGATAAACATTCATGTTCAATTCACCGTCTAATAAGAAGGTCATTGCATGATCCCTCTAACTCCAATGTATTCCTTCTGCATTGAGCTTCTGTTCTGAGCTCTATCTAATGTGTTGTTATTTGTCTACCACCCCTATGGTTTTCCTGAGGGCAGTGGTCCCTTTGCATTCCCAGCCCCTATTATAGATCTAGAGCATGCTATAATTAATTATTCAGTTGAATGCAACTTAATTTACATGGTGCTGCCCACTAGAAAGCTGGAGAATAAAATAAATGACCACGTAAGGCCTCCTCATCTCCCTTTCTCTATTAGAGATAGTGTCGATGAAAGGAATTTTCCAACACTGAAGCAGAAATAGCAAACTCCTACTCATAGAGTGTCTTATTTACAGTATGTGCAGCTTTATCTGACTCTTTCAGAGAAGTGCTTGTTTTACTTAGAAGTAATTGCTTTTCAAAGGCTGGCAATTCTTATTAGTTACAAGATGAGTGAATCTAATAAGAAAGATCTCCGACTCAGCTAGGAAAAGCAATGGGACAAAATGTATAGTGGGAGTTTTTCTCCACCTTGCAAATGAGATAGATCCTGTGTACACATAATTGAAAGAAAATTGACATGGATGATGTAAGATGCATTTTTCTTCTATGCACACAAAGAAAACATGCAACAGAGAGTCCTTTGAGGTCCAGAAAAGGGCTGCGCTGATGAGTGCCTCTTACAGAGCACCATTTCACTGCTTCTGGGGCAGACTTCTGAAACTAACAGTGTTCGTTTCCCAGGGCCGCTATAATAAATCCGCACAAACTAGGTGCCTTGAAACAAGTTTATTCTCTCACACTCTGGAGTCCAGAAGCCCAAAAGCAAGGTGTCAGCAGGGTTGATCCTTCTGGAGGCTCTCAGAGAATCCATGCCATGCCTCCCTTCTAGCTTCTGATAGGGCTGGCAGTCCTGAGCATTCCTTGGCTTGTAGCTGCATCACTGCAGATGGATTCCTGCCTCCATCTTCACATGGCCTTCTTCCCACTGTGTGTGGCTGTGTGCTTTCAAATCTCCCTCTTCTTATGAGGGCACCAGTCATTCGCTTTAGGGCTTATCCTAATCCATTCTGGTATGACCTTATCTTCACTTCATTACATCTGCAAAGACCCTATTTCCAAACAGGGTCATATTTTAGGGTTTCAGGTGGATGTAAATCTTTTGGGGGACACTATTCAATCCAGCATATGGCCTAAAACGTTTTTCTTGTCCCTACTTTGAGTTATAATTTTAGAGACTGCATTTGTAATCAAACACTGTCATGCAATTCACATAAGAGAAGACACAGGAAACTCCTGGAGAAGGTGCCTGGAAATTAGGTGAGGCTCCCACTCTCTGGCAGGGGTTCTTAACCTTGGCTGCACATCAGAATCACTCTGGTTTTTTAAAATTCTGCTGCCGAGGTATGAGGAGTTTTTTAAGTCTGCTAGGTGGTTCCCATGCGCAACCTAGGATGTAGGCCACCACTCCAGGGACTCTTCCTGAAACCCTTGCTGATGGGGCTGCCTTGTCTGAGCTCCGCTGGCTTCTGCTGCTGTGGGTCTTGCACATGTGTGCTCTTGCTGACTGTAGAGAATTTAGCAGAAGCACATCTGGATTTTATTTCTGCTCCTTCACTTGCTTTGAAGGAGAACAGCTCCCTTGATACTGAAAACTCAAAAGGTAAAGAACACTTGTAGGAGAATGTGGATAAAGGAAAGGTTTAATATTTAGTTTTATATTTCAGAAACAATTTTTTGAGTTTATTACGGTAACATGTGCTCATCATAGAAATGTGAAAACCCTGGCCAGGCACAGTGGCTCATGCCTGTAATCCCAGCACTTTGTGAGGCAGAGGCAGGCAGATCGCCTGAGGTTGGGAGTTCAAGGCCAGCCCGACCAACATGGAGAAACTCCGTCTCTACTAAAAATAAAAAATTAGCCAGGCATGGTGGCACATGCCTGTAAACCCAGCTACTCAGGAGGCTGAGGCAGGAGAATAACTTGAACCCAGGAGGCAGAGGTTGCGGTGAGCTGAGATCAAACCATTGCACTCCAGCCTGAGCAAGAGTGTAACAAGAACGAAACTCTGTCTGAAATAAATTATAAATAAATAAATACATAGAAAAAAAAGAAAAGAAAAAAGAAATTTGAAAACCCCAAAAAGCACACAGAATAAATCACCCATAATTCTATCCTTCTGAGAAAATGGTTTGTGAATGTTCCTCTAATAATTTTTTTCTATGCATCTATAAATATATACTACGTATTTTATAAATGGGGATTTATGAGGTTTGGGCATTTAAATAGCTCCTTTAGTAATACATCATTACATACATATCAATATGTGCATATCAATAAATACTTCCGATTAAGTTGTCCTTGGATTTTGAATGGCTACATTTTATCCATCATAGAGAATATTCTGTAATTATTAAACCAATCACTATAAGATAAACAAACAAAACTTTCATTGTTTGATTATCGGCCATAAAGCAAAGAGGCAAGGCATAGAGGCCTTGCCCATCTCTCCATCCTGTGGTCAACTCCACTCCCCAGCCCAGCCCCGTAGTGCTCAGCCTCCTCTTCCCCGCCCCACACCCACTCTCACTCCAGTCTCTATGAGCCCAAGATATGAAAACTGGAGGAATTAGAGAGGGAGTTTCTAACCTAGGGGAAAATGCTCCCCAGGCCCTGATCCAGATGAATCACAGAGTTTGGGAGTATCAGCAAAGAGAGACAGGCATCTCATTTTCTGAGCATTGGCTTAAAGAGTGAATTGCTGATTCCGATTCTCTATTGGTTGAGCAGAAAAAAAGGAACTGGCTAGAGATGGCATCACAAAGAGAGGGAGCACTTGCTCTTGCCGTCACCTCCACCTTATTTGGTATGATAGGGATGCATGAGTTGCCCGTGGCCAAGTGGACACCGTGGAAGGAAGCCAGGCTTATGGCCACCTTGCTGACACCCTGCCTGGAGATGACTGCCTACAGGATGACAGACTGGTAGCAAGAGACTGTGGGGTTCTCTAGCATGGGCTGGAGTTGGGGAGCAGGCGCAATAGGAGCACATGTTCCCTTTGAGGCACCTATGTTGAGGAAGGCATCCCAAAGACATCCCAAAGGACTTTCCCAAGTGCTCCACAAGAGACCTAGTGTAGTCACATCTAACACTTGGAGGACATGAAACCCTGAGAGGGCCATGCCTGGTGAAAAGACTTGTGTCTCTTTCTTACCTTTTCCACCCCTCCCTTAGCCCTGCTTTGGAGGACCTGGAAGCAGCAGAGTGAGGGGGAAGAGGAGACAGGAAAGAGCAGCCCAAATTCCCACCCCAGTGCAGTCCCCAAGCCTGGAAGAGGAAGGGCGTTGAGTGAGAAGTGGGATTTGATAATCTGGTCATGTGAATAAGTGGTCTCTAAAACATGCACGCCTCTTGACCCAGCAAAACCATCTATAGGGATTTAACTAAGAGAATAATCAGAGCAGTGTAGAAATATTTATGTAGTAAGATAATTGCCATGCCTGAAAAACATTTCCCTGCATCCTGAAAGACCACAATTTATTGCATTAAAAAACACCCTTCTTTCAATAATTAACAGTTAACAAAATTCTGAGGGTCTAATTTTTATATATATTTGCAATATAATGGCCCTTAAATGGAATCACTTAAAGTAAAGAAAATGAGTTTTAAACAGCTAGTCATTACACAATGTTGAGGACATGTGTTCTGGTTACTATTGCTGTGAAAAGCTACTCCATTCTCAGCAAACTAACATAGAAATAGAAAACCAAACACCGCATGTTCTCACTCATAAGTGGGAGTTAAACAATGAGAACACACAGACACAGGGAGGGGAACAGCACACACTGGGGCCTGTCAGAGGGTGAGGGACAAGGGAAGGGAGAGCATTAGGACAAACACCTAATGCATGCGGGGCTTGAAACCTAGATGTTGGGTTGATAGGTGCGGCAAACCGCCATGGCACAGGTACTCCTACGTAACGAATCTTCACATTCTGCACATGTATCCCAGAACTTAAAGTAAAATAAAAATAAAAAAAGAAAAGCTACCCCAAATACACTGGTATAAAACAAGTCAGGAGATAATGGCCATGAGTTTTGTGGGCCAGGAATTTGGATGCCATGTCTCTGCTTCAGGATTCTGGGGCCTCAACTGGGAAGTTGAATGGTTGGGGTGTCTCAAACATTTGGGGGCTGGAAACATCTGGACGCTTCTGCGTTCACATGGCTGTCACCTGGCAGGGATGACTTGATGGGCTGGCTTAGCTGAGACGGTTGACCCTAGCTACCAGGGTAAGGACTGATCACCAGGAAAACCAATCACATGATTAGAGGGTTAGAATTTTCAGCTCTATGCTTCACCCTGCCATGGAGGGGAGAGGCGTTGGAGTTGAGTTCAATCACCAATGGTCAATGATTCAATCAATCATGTCTATGTAATGAGGTTTGGCTCTGCTTGGTAGCTAGGGTGTCTCACACTATGGCAACTGGATTCCTAAAGGGATCCTCGGAGCAAGAATTCTAAGAAAGACCAGATGAAAGCTGCATGACCTTTTATGACCTAGCCTTGGAAGTAAAAGCAGAGTCCTGATAAGTTAGCAACAATGAGGAAGAGGCTTTTGGTGGAGGAAAAAAAATTGTTCTAACTACAAACAACATCTGTTCTGAAATACCTTGCTCTGCCCATGGCCCCAGCAGCATAATCTTATCCACACATAACACTTCCAGCACAATCCTGTAAAACTTCCCTCCAGCCCCTGTTGCGTTGCAGGCAGCCCCTTCTCTGCTGTGCAGCCCGTTGCTTCCTTGCAACATGCTTTCTCTCTAATAAACTTGCATCTTTAACTCATTATTGTTTCAGTAAATTCTTTTACTCCCTGCAATACTGTCCCCAACCATTTGTCACCCATGATGGTAAATGATTTCACTTCCACTACACATTCTTGGTTAAAGCAATTATAAACTTGTTCATAGCCAAGGGAGAGGCATGGACCCTATCTTTCAACAGAGGGAATGTTAGACTGAATTGGCTCTAACTGCAGACTTTACTCCAAATTGGAGTAAAGTCTGCAGTTAGAGCCAATTCAGGCTTTATAGTATATATGTGGTGTTGTTTTTCCACAAAAAATATGATGTCCCAACACCAACCAGTTCTCTCATACCAATTGGGTGTTAAACAATTCAATTCAATTCAATTCAGACGCTAAGTACCCTGAAGCAGTGCAGGCCCCGCAGCTTAAGGGCTCAGTCCCACAAGGCTCCCCTCACTTCAGGCACCAGTCATAAGTCCCAGGTCCCCAGGCTACCTACACTTCTGTCCAACCTGGAGACACATTTGGGGGCTCCCATGACTCCACTTCAGGATTGGTGATTTGCTAGAATGATTCGCAGAACTCAGGAAAGCACTTTAATTACAATGACCTGTTTATTATAAAGGATCAACTCTGCAACAGCCAAATGGAAGAGACTCATGGGGCAGAGTATCGGGGGAGGGATGGGGTACAGCCCCTGTCCAGCGTGTGAATGTGTTCATCAACTCATGAGCTCCCTTAGCCTCATGGTGTCAATCAAAACCTCATTACATAGATATGATTGGGGGTCATTGACCATTGGCGATTGAACTCAACTCCAATGCCTCTCCACTCCATGGTGGTGGGTGGGGGGGGTGAAGTGTAGAGCTGAAAAGTCAAACCCTCTAATCATGTGATTGTTTTTTCTGGTGATCAGCCCCCACCCTGAAGCTATAACTCCTGCTATCCCACCCCTTGAGTGTACTCACTAGCAGACAAAAGACATTCCTACCACTTAGGAAATTCAGAGGGTTTAAGAACTCTGTGCCAGTAACCAGAGAGAAAGACTAAATATATATTTTTTATTATATCACACCATGCTGCTCATTATCTGTCTGTGGAGCCCAGAGCTGGGTGTTGGAGATCTAAAGAGAACCAAGACACAGTACCTGTTTTTGAAGTGGCAGAACCTAGGAGGGGAGGCAGGAATGTAAACAAATTTCTGCAAAATACGGTGAAAAGAGCACCTACATGGACTCAAAGGAAGAATGACTAAGCGCTGAGAAAGCATGTGCTTTTAGAAATTTTTGCCACAAAAGAAGCAAATCTTGTTCATGCTTCTCTGACTGCTCAGAAGACTGCAGCAGGAGTGTCATCCTCGGCAGACTGCTCACAAAGTCACTGTGTTCATCCAAGGGGGCCACGTGACCATGGGAGCACATGCATTTCCAAGTCAAGCAGAGGAAAATCTGCTAGGGAGAAATGGAAATACTCAGGCATGTTTTTCATAACACACTATGAAAATGCAGAAAGCCCCTTGACACGTGAGGACAGGCTGGGCTGTGTATTTTACTGTGCAGCACTGTGTACACCAGAGCACTGCACTCTAAACCTTGTGAAAGAAAAATAAATCTCAGGGACCCAAAATCACTAAGCTAAAGGGAAAAGTCAAGCTGGGAACTACTTAGGGCCAACCTGCCTCCCATTCTATTCAAAGTGAACCCTCTGCTCACTGAGATAAATGCATATCTGATTGCCTCCTTTGGAAAGGCTAATCAGAAACTCAAAGTCCCTCACCTACCTGTGACCTGGAACCCTCCTCACCCCATTTCCAGTTGTCTCACTTTCGCTTTGAGTTGTCCTCCCTTTCTGGACTGAACCAATGTTCATTTTACATATGTTGATTGATGTCTCATGTCTCCCTAGAATGTATAAAACCAAACTGTGAGCCTGACGTGGTGGCTTATGCCTATAATCCCAGCACTTTGGGAGGCTGAGGCGGGCAGATCACCTGAGGTCAGGAGATTGAGACTAACCTGACTAACATGGAGAAACCCATCTCTACTAAAAATACAAAATTAGCCGAGCATGGTGGTGCATGCCTGTAATCCCAGCCTGGGCAACAAGAGCGAAACTCCATATCAAAAAACCAACAAACAAACAAATTGTGCTCTGACCACCTTGGGTACATGTTGTCTGGACCTCCTGAGGCTGTGTCATAGGCTTGTCCTCAACCTTGGCAAAATAAACTTTCTAAATTAACTGAGACTTGTCTCAGATTTTCTGGGTTTACAACCTACACCGGCCACCTCTAACATTTCCAAACTGGGGAAGGAATACAAAGGAAGGCCACACACCACGCCGCTAACTCTTCAGAAGTTATAAATCAATAAACTGCCAAGTAAAGTATGTTCTATCCTCCTATTTTGACAAATATATTTTAGGACACTGTGGAAGGGCCAGGTTCAAGTTTAAAATCTCAGTGCTATGTCTGAATATGGTGGCCTGCAAGGGGTGGCCAATGGCATCATCTCATCCTTGCTTTCAGAGCCCACACATGTGGACACCCCAACATGCATGCCCAGACACCTGTAAATGGCCATCATCAGCCACCCCTTGGCCTCAGGGGTATAAGCACCAGCACAGGGGTCAGGGTGGGAGAATGCCTTGGGGAAGAGGTCCACTCAGGGCCCAGAAGTGAGCTCAGAGATACTGTGATAGGGAATACTCAGTCTCACATACCTGCTGTCTGGTCCAGAAGGGGAGTGGCCCCAGGCTCTGAGCTCACACATTCTCTTGACCTTGTGAATTCCTGGCGCCTCTAAAGCTCAGAACTCCTGGGCTCATTCTTCCAGCTCAGCCTCCTGAGTAGCTGGAGTGCAGGAGTGCAGCATCGCACTCGGCTGACATTTTTTTTTTTAAAGCAACTTGCTGAAAGTCTTTTAGTACAGTAACTGTATGAATTAGGACTTCCCCCCTGCACCCACTGAATTTCCTGGGCTCAACTCAACATCATGAGCATCTTTGCTTCCCAGCTCAGAATGATATTGGCTAAGAAAAAAAACAACACCACCAAAACCACAAAACTGTACTTAATGTGTTCTTAATGGCAGCAAATAAACCACTAAACAGGGAGGGAAGGAAAAACACTCTGTGACCATAAATAAATCTGGCTCCCACAGAGGGAGCTGAGCCAAGATCAGTGGTTGAAACAGGTTTTTTAAGGTTACTGAGGCATATATTGCAGCAAATGGACAGAATCAAACTACTTCATTGACAGGTAATTTTTAGGAAAAAATATTTGAAGGAAGCATTGAAATTGAAGGAAACTCTAAGCCACAAATAAGAATTTGCTAATTCAGGGGACGATCCAAGATGGCCGTTTAGGAACAGCTCAGGATTGCAGCTCCCAGTGAAAGCGCAGAGGGTGAGTGGACGCCGCGTTTTTATTGCCCACAGACTAGGAAATTCCCGGGCAGAGGTGCTCCACGGTCGCCAGCGCGGCTGTTTCGGCCAGCACGGCGGGCCAGCGCCTCTGCTTTGCCCCGCGCGGCTGCTTTGTCGGCGCCCGGGAGCCGCGGTTCTCTGTACAAAATACACGGGTCCGGGGGCCCTTTTGGCTGGTGATTGGAGCCACGGGAATTCGCCTAT
>NW_016107546.1:1152554-1155939 GCF_001604975.1 Cebus imitator | reverse complement strand
TTTTCCACCTCTCAGCTTGAGGCATCCTTGCTCCTTTCCGAGGAGTCCCTCAGGTACATCTTGGGTCCCCAGGCAGATCTCACAAATGCTCATAATCCCCTGGCTGCCCAGGTCTGTGCACCCCCAGGCTAGACAGGGGTGCTGCAGTCTTCCCATGGTGTCTGGTGTTGCAGTGTTCCTTCCTCCCACAGCTACTGAAGCCCCTGAGATGTCACTGCCTTCTTTCCGAAGGATGCGATTGCTGCTGCTCCCTGGAGATGCCCCAGTACCCCCACAGCCTTAGAGCAGACAGGTTCCTGACGTGACTACTGCCTCTGCCCCCAATTGTCCACCCATTAAGCTGTTGCATGTCAACATTATCTCTGCTGTTTCAAAGGACTTCCCAGGGAAAGTTCCTTTCCCAGAACTTGTTGCCACATTCTGTTATACATGTCCCAAAGCAGCCCTACCTTGTCCTGGGGTTTGGCAAGAGACACTAGAGTCTGGGCAGAGTGGTAAAGAACTCATGGTCAAGAGTTAGAAGGTCTGGTTTGAATCCTGGTTCCTCTGCTTAAAAGCTGTGTGATACAGGGTAAATTGCTTCCCCTCTCTGGGCTTCAGCTCCTCTTGCATCAAATGGGGATGATGATAATATTATTTATTTCAAGGGATTGTGACAATGCATTGAGTCATCATATATTAAATGTTTGGAGCAGCATTTCATACATAGTAAATGCTTGATACGTCCTTGTATTTGCATGTTTAAAGATGGTGAATTCTCCCTCATGCCAGTTAGAATGGCTATCATTAAAAACTCAGGAGACAACAGATGCTGAAGAGGATGTGGAGAAATAGGAATGCATTTACACTGTTGGTGGGAGTGTAAATTAGTTCAACCAAAGCCGGGCACGGTGGCTCACACCTGTAATCCTAGCAGTTTGGGAGGCTGAGGTGGGTGGATCACCTGAGGTCAGGAGTTCAAAACCAGCCTGGCCAACATGGTGAAACCCTATCTTTAAAAAAAAAATTAGTTCAACCATTGTGGAAGACAGTGAGGCAATTCCTCAAGGACCTAGAAATAGAAATACCACTTGACCCAGCAATCTCATTTTTGGGTATATACCCAAAAGATTATAAATCATTCTATTATAAAGACATATGCACACATATGTTTATTGTGGCACTCTTCACAATAGCAAAGACTTGAAACCAACTCAAATGCCCATCAATGACATGCTGGATAAAGGAAATGTGGCACATATACACTGTGGAATACTATGCAACCATAAAAAAGGATGAGTTCATGTCTTTTGCAGAGACATGGATGAAGCTGGAAACCATCAGTCTCAGCAAACTGACACAAAAACAGAAACCCAAACACCGCATGTTCTCACTCATAAGTGGGTGTTGAACAATGAGAACACATGGACACAGGGAAGGGAATGTCACACACAGGGGTCTGAATGGTTGGGGGGCTAGAGGAGGAATAGCAGGAGGTGGGGGGATTGGGGAGGGATAGTATTAGGAGAAATACCTAATGTAAATGACAGGGTGATGGATGCAGCAAACCACCGCCATGCCATGTGTATACCTAGGTAACAAACCTGCATGATCTGCACATGTAACCCAGAACTTAAAATATAATAAATAAAATAAATAAATAAATAAAGATGATGACTTCTCAAAGAGCTGCCAAGAGCTTGTGTTTATTTGTGTTTGTAGCTCTAGCTTATAGCACCTGATCTGCACAGGACAGGTGCTCATTTGAAATGAATTCATGAATAAATGAGTAAAACAAACATGAGCCCAGAAGACTGGATAAGAGGAAGGCCACTAATATGGAAAACAACCACCGGAAAGGCTCAAGGGCCTCAGGGGATTCTGGGAGAGTGCGAGATGAGGCAACAGGAAGAACAGAGCTCCACTCAGTTCATCCATACTCCCATGGTAAATTGCCCCAGTAACACAGCCAGCAGTAAAGCCAATATGGATAAGAGAAATTTGGCTACACTGTGAATGGTTCCCATGCTCAGAGCAGCCCTGCCCTCAAAGGGTGGAAAGATGTTTTCCTGGAGAGAGGGAAAGGTAGGAAGGGTCCGGGGTGGGCATGGAGACCGTAGGAAGAGATAGCCTTGATCATTTGAGACTTTGAGGTCCTTGTATAGTCAGTTGTATATATAAAGTCAGAAGTTTCACTTTATTTCTGTGATTTTTTGTGACAATACAAACTGAATAATAGTTTTATCCACTCACATTAAGACAACTGAAATTTTCAGACATCACTTGCGTGCATGGCAGGGTTTCGCGGTCCATATAGTTTCTGTCCCCACCTCTTGAAAGCATGCACAAAGCTAAGACCCTATAGATCTGGGTGGCAGCCTGTAGCTCCAAGCTTCTCTCTACAAGACCACGGCCCCCTCTTTTTTCTCTCCCCCCTTGCTTTTCTCTTTCCACCACACCTACCAGCTACAGTTTTTTTCCTTGTATATCCCTGCCTCTGCTGCAAGGAGGTAAGGGACTGGGTCACTGTCCTGGAATGGCTGACCTCTATCTGTGCTGTGAAGAGCAGCAGCTTGTAGCTCAGGCCCTCAGGAAAAGTGACAGCAGTGGTCTTGCTTGTTAACGTCATGCCTTCCACATTCATGGCTTCACATACTGCATCATTCATTGAAAAATTAAAACTCATCATCTTTCCCCAGAATGAGGCTAACAGACTTTAATTGTAAGAATCAGGAAAAGCTGTGACATTTTAATTATAACAGTTTTTATTAAGGGAGTATTACCTCATTTGATCTGTTAAAGAAAAATTATTCATGATACTTGTCAAAGATGGCAAGGTAGGCTTTATGCAAGGAGTCCATGGTAATTGGTGTCAGGTCTTGTAGTTGGGGAAAAAGATTGGGCTCAACTCTGGCTCCAACAAGAATAAGTAGGGATTTCTTACAAGGAGCAGGGTGGAGGTCAATGGATGGAAAATTACTAAGAGGAATAGTCAGGGATAAGGGGTTTCTGGCTAAACTGACTTGATAGGATTATTGCTGAAGTCAAGGGTCATAAGATACCAGAGTGGGGATTTTGGTTAATTTGGCTTAGCAGGATTCTGGCTTAAACTGGATTCTGGCTGGGCACAATGGCTCATGCTTGTAATCCCAGCACTTTGGAAGGCTGAGGCAGGCGGATCATGAGTTCAGGAGTTGGAGACCAGCTTGGCCAACACAGTTAAACCCTGTCTCAACTAAAAATACAAAAATTAGCTGGACATGGTGGCAGGTGCCTGTAATCCCAGCTACTTGGGAGGCTGAGACAGGAGAATCACTTGAACCCCCTGGGAGGTGGAGGTTGCAGTGAGCCAAAATCCTGCCACTGCACTCCAGCCTGGCCAATAGAGCTAGACTCCATCTCAAAA
>NW_016107546.1:1135926-1152510 GCF_001604975.1 Cebus imitator | reverse complement strand
ATAAAGGACAGAGAGGGAAGCCCAAAGTCTGGCCTAGTCAGGCAAAGGACTTGCAGAAGCTTGACCGATGTTTTGATCAGAGTCTTTGTCAGATCCAATGCTATAAAATAGCATTTGAAATTTTCTTTCCCAGTGACACTAGAGTTGGAAAGTGGTTGTATAAAGTCTTGAATGTCCAGGGAACTGCTTGATGTCAAAATCAAACACTAACTTTTTGTGTTACCTTCTGGTTACCTCTAGTTGTTTTGCTTTGTTTTCTCTTGTTAATGGCTTGTAGTAAATAAAACATTCTCTCCTGCTTTGTCCCAGCAGAACCACATAAGCTCACCAAGTTGAGTTAATTTCAAAGTTGAGTCTATTCTCTCTGTACCCAGGATTTCTCAGGATCAAAGTCCTAAGCTTCCAACTACAGACTCAACAGAAAATATACTTGAAGCATTTCAAGCTCTATATGGAGATAGATGCATAAGCTCTTTCCAAAATAGCTGTACCATGCTGGAATGATCTGATTTGTAAAATATAAAATGTTTAACGTAACATTCCTTATAACCATAAGACTCTACTAATGTATTATCATGCTACTTGGTTGTATATCCGAGTCTAAATGGGACCAATCTTTCTCCATATGAAATTCCTTCTTAAATAAATATTTGCAAATAATTTTAAATTAAAAAAAATCAACCCATGTTAAGTTGCTTAAAAAATGGAACTACAGGAAAATATGTGGACAAAATTTTAATTTACCCACAATTCTACTGCCCAGAGGCAGCAATAATACAATTTTTTTTAAGAGTCAGGGTTTCACTCTGTCACACAGGCTGGAGTTCAGTGGCATCATCATGTCTCACTGCAGCCTTGAATTCATGAGCTCTAGTAATCATTCTGCCTTAGTCTCCTGAGTATCTGGGACTACAGGAACACATCACCATGCCCAGCTAATTTTTAAATTTTTATTTTGTAGAGATGTGGCGGGGTTGGTCCTTGCTATGTTGCCCAGGCTGGTCTTGAACTCCTAGCTTCAAACCATCCACCCACTTCAGTCTCCTAAAGTTTTGGGATTAGAGGCATGAGCCATTATGCCCAGCTACATAATAGGATTTTCAGTGAAACATTTAGAGAATCAAAATTGAAGTCTAACTTTGGTGTGCCTTCAGGGCATGTGGTAGATGCTAAGACCATTCCAACCTCTCTCTAATCTTTCACATAAGATTCCGTGTGAAAGGTCATGGATAATTGCTGCTTTGTGCAACATAATCTGGTACAGTAGTTTCAAATCTTATAGCATCTGTGTTGGTGAAACAGCTATAGTTTTGCAGGAAAGCAACCTTCTATTGGGGTCCTAGACTTCTCAGATGGTAGTTGTAATGTGGAGGAGCAGGCTGGTAGAATGCAGTGCTACTGTCAAAGATCAAAATTTCAGCAAATTGAGTTTTAAAGATCTATTTGGCTTTTATTGACAATTCATGAACTGGGCAGCATCCAGTCTACAAAATAGGAACTCCAAGGAGCATGGCAGAACAGTTGATTTTTATGAGGTAGTTTGAGCAGAAGCAATGAAACAGAATGGTGCAAAAAGTGGATTGGTTAACATCAGGTACTTTTTTCATATGGGTTAAAACAGAAGGAACTTTCTTATCATGCTGGCTCAAATTGACTGGGTCCATTCTGATTAGTTGCTGTGACTCTCCTGTTTGTTTATTTATTTATTTTGAAAATGGACCTGTTTAGGGATTTGGCTATCATCTCTCCCCTGATTTCTGGGTAGGTCAGATTTTTTTCTTTTTTTCTTTCTCTTTTTTTGGGGGGTGGGGTGGAGTTGGGGGAGACACGGTTTCATTCTGTTGTACAGGCTGGAGTGCAGTGGCACAATTTCGGCTCACTGCAGCCTCAGCCTCTCCAGCTCAAGTGATCCTCCCACCTCAGTTCCCCAAGGAGCTGGGACTATAGGTATCCACCACCATCCTCAGCTAATTTTTTTGTCTTTTTTGTAGAGACAGTTTTACCACATTGCCCAGGCTAGTGTCAAACTCCTGAGCTCAGGCAATCTGCCTGCCTTGGCCTACCAAAGAGCTGGGATTATAAGTGTGAACCACCACACCCAGAGGAAGGTCAAATTTTACAAGCAAATGGGTTAGGATTCAGTTTGGTGACATGGAATCTTAGCATGGGTGACTCCATTTTGGGTTCATATGTTGGGGCCTAATGTAGCAGCTCAGTCCAAATCAATGGCCTCCCATAGATTTTATTTAACACTAGTTAAGAGGATAATAGATTTTCCTTAAAAGTGCCCTGGAGCAGAGCCAGTTTAATTGGCATGCGACTTGTGCATGCACACAGGGCTTGGTGTTTAGAAGGATTCTATGCTTAATTTTTTTGTTGTTGTTTTTGTTTTTGAGACAGAGTTACGCTCTCATTGCCCAGGCTGGAGTACAATGGCACAATCTTGGCTCACCACAACTTCCGCCTCCTGGGTTCAAGCAATTCTTCTGCTTCAGCCTCCCAAGTAGCTGGGATTACAGGCATGTGCCACAATGCCCATCTAATTTTTGTATCTTTAGTAGAGATGGGGTTTCTCCATGTTGGTCAGGCTGGTCACAAACTCCCAACCTCAGGTGATCTACCTGCGTTGGCCTCCCAAAGTGCTGGGATTACAGGCATGAGCCACTGTGCCCGGCCTCTGTGCTTAATTTCATGCGCTACTGTTGCTGTCTTGAAATTCTTAATAACTTTTGGACAAAGGGTCCTGCATTTTAATTTTGCACTGGGCAAATTCTATAGCCAATTCTGCACTAGAGTCCAACAGAACTGGCTCAAACACTGGTCTATACTTATTATTATTACTATACCACTTTCACTATTGTGCAACTATTACTACTGCTAACTGTCATTTTTGGAGCACAATGTCAGAGCCTGTGCTAAACACTTTTCGGGCATTAATGCATTTAATTCTCATCACAAGTCTATGTGCTAGCTACCATTAGTACCCTTATTTTATGGATGATAAAACCAAGGCACAGAGAAATTAAGTAACTTTCTAAACTTGCATATGATCCCAGTTTAATTTCAGAACCCATGCTCTTAACCACTGTACTATTTCATCTGACTAGATTTGTGCCTTTGAATAAGTTACTTAGCCCCTCTGAACCAAGTTCTCCTGAATGTAAAATGGGGGGGATATAGTAGTGAGAATAGAACCCATTGGCTCCCACACTCAGCCTGGATACTTAGAACCCAAACCTCCTTTACAATCTAGTTAACAGGATTTCTCTGTCTTCATTAACAAATCTTTCACATACCTTCATTTGCATGACTTTACTTTGATGGTACCCTCCAGCCCAAGCAAAGCTTTGATTGTTCATTACAGAAATTTCCTGTAAAAATTCTTTAAATTCATCAGCAACTAAATCTTCAATAGAAAGCATTAAAGACAAGATTCTTTGAATGTCTCCTCATCTTGCTATTTCCACCAACCCTGTACTGTTGGATCAAGATTACCACATCCTAATCAAGTCTCAAATTGTAAGACCTGCCTTAAACAAAACTCCTAATTCTCAATCAGTTCTTACCTTACCTGTCCCACTCTGAGGCACTGCCAAGCCAAAGGTGGCTTTCTCTTACTGTGTTTAGATAAGCTCATCTGTCTTATTGATAGATGACTCATTTGTCTTATTGATCGATTCTGTGGTATTTGGGGAGCCAGCTGTTGACAAATCTAAGACCACACATTCATGTGTATATGAAATAGAAACATATAGAACTCATAAGTTCTCTGTAATTCTATTTCTCTATGTGGTCCCCATGTTCCTCAGGGTGATAGAGATTTAATTTCTGTCACTTTTGTGTCCTTACCCTACATGTTATTGCATGTTGAGAATGTCCTAGGTGGTTCTCAATGTCATGAGCCTGTGCAGGCAACTACTAGAACATCTGTCATGCTCTCTGTGATTGGCCACAGATTTGCACAGATCACCCCTAAAACCTGCTCAGTTCCGTTCTGCAGGCTGTCCGCACTGGATGGCAATTTGTAACGTGTAAGTCTCACATGGCTTGGGACTCACTGTAATAGAGTGCCAAGATGTCACTGGAGAAGTCCAAGGGCCAATCTGCCTAGACACAACACGTAGCCATTCCTCCTCTGGGTCAGGCCCCCTAAGACCTCTATCCCATCTTCCTTTCCTGCTAGGTCTTGGCAGCTGCGGGAAAGGATGCAGGCACTGGCTGAGCCCACACTTCTGCAGGACACAGAGTTCCCATCTCTGTTCCTTCTGGTGTCCAAGACATTCCCACCCCACCTTGGCCTCCTCTGTACTAAGTGTGGGTTCCTTATAGGTATGGATCACCATGAGATTCTTGGTTTTTCTACAGACAAAGCCAGAGAAGCATGTGTAGGAGAGGAAAGGTTTCTTTTCTCACCCGTTGCTAGGTTCATGGCTGAAGCATTTATAACGAAAGACTGAACAAGATAAAAGCATATACATTGATTTAATATAAGTTTTATGTGACATGGGAGTGTCCAGAAATGAAGACCCAAAGAAATGGAGAAACCTGTATATTTGTATGCTTAGGGTTGATGAAGAGTGGACAGTCATGCAGAAGTATGATTGAACAAAGAGCATCTAATGGCAATTAACTGGGGGTAACTTAGTAAGAACTGTTTGTTCAGATTATTCTCTGTGTCCCTGTATCTTCAGAAATAAGGGTGTTGCTTTCCTCTTGGTTTAGGGAGAGCAGCTGTGGAATGAAGGTTTTATGGCCTGCTTCATGGGAGAAGGGCAAGGGGAAGGTGAGAGTGACCTTCCTGCTTCTGCTGTTTTCTCAAATGTCAGGTGCCGTATTTTGGGGAAGTGTGTCCTGAACCGTTTTACAGGCTTGCAGTGCCCTTAGTAGGAGTTACCGCATGGCAGACATGCCGACTAAATACTGAAATAGAAAGTATTTCAACCTCTTCTCAGCACACTAGTTCTTCCCTTTGCCCCAAAAAGGCTTGTCCTCACTTCTGGGGATCCAGAAGGGCCCTGTGGCATTAGAGGCATAGCCCAAGGGTTTTTAGTGGTGTCCCAATTCCAGGGAGCTTGCATATTGCCAAGCATTGGGTGGGGATGCAGTGGGGAGGGGTGTTTGATCCTCAGTGCTGTCTGCTCACACGGGCTTTTTCAGAACCACCTCTTCCACCTTGGTCATCTGCCCTTAGAGATCACCGCATCTTTCCCATCTGTGTTAGTCAGACTTCTCTAGAGGGACAAAACTACTAGTATATATACATATATGTGTGTGTGTGTACCTTTGACTTGGCAGTGTCTCAGAGGGGAAAAGGTAAGGTAAGGAATGATTGAGAATTAGGAGCTTCATTTAAGGCAGGTCTTACAATTTGGGACTTGATTAGAATTGGATAATCATCAAGATCCAACAGTACAGAGTTGGTGGAAATAGCAAGATGAGGAGATATTCAAATAATCTTGTTTTTGATGCTTTCTATTGAAGATTTAGTATGTGCATATATACACATATATTGTCTATATATGTGTGTATATATATACACATACATTGTGTATATATATATATATATATATATATGTTAGATGTCTAATAGGATATATGTATAGGGGAGTTCATTATTAACTTATACAATCACAAGGTCTCACAATAGGCTGTCTGCAAGCTGAGGAGCAAGGAGAGCCAGTCTGAGTCCCAAAACTGAAGAACTTGGAGTCCTATATTTGAGGGCAGGGAGCATCCAGCATGGGAAAAAGATGTATACTGGGAGGCTAGGCCTGTCTCTCCTTTTTACATTTTTCTGCCTGCTTTATGTTCAATGACAGCTGATTAGATTGTGCTCACCAGCTTAAGGGTGAATCTGTCTTCCCCACCCACTGACTCAAATGTTAATCTCTTTTGGCAACACCCACACAGACACTCCCAGGATCAATACTTTGTATCCTTCAATCCAATCGAGTTAACACTCGGCATTAACCATCACAAGTCCACCCCTTGTCAACTTGAACCCATACACATCTGAGATCATACATAATCTTCAAATAAAGACAATAATAAGGTCATATTTATGCCTAACACAATACAACTGTCCTTCATACAATCGGAAATGCACCAATCTCCAGCCCAAATGCTATTACATAAAGTTAACAATACTTAAATGCTGATATAAAGTCAATAAATCTTATGTTACATGATAATGGAAAAGGAAATAAAATAAAGATATTTTCTCAGTACAAGTGTTTACTAGCACAAACATGTTTTTAGCAAAAGAAGAAGGAAATACTCATGGCAATTACAGTTACTGTTTCTGCAGCTGGTCACGCGGTCGTAGCTGGTATTGATGACTACCATCTTCTACTATCTATTCTGTATTTCCTTTGCCTTCACCAAGCACCTCAGCAGGTCATGGTTTTTTTCCTGGTGAAGTAACCCAAACCTTCATTCCTGAGGGGTCTAGGCCATTTGTAGTCCTGCCTGGATTGGGCTGTTACAGTTTCCCTTAACTGATTGACCTTAATCACAGGGCATGGTAATACTAAGAGACACCCTAATGGATATCCTGTATGCCATGCATACTCTTCCTTACTTCTATTGTGGAGTAGTAGACTAATTTCATCTTGATAGTTTGGGTCAATCACCCCAGCCAAACACTGTAACTCCCTTTTTAGCCTGTTGACTTAAAGGTAGGAGGAGCACAAAGTGTCCAGGTGGCAATCGTAACTTCCAGTTTAATGGAATGGTTGTTGTGTCTCCTGATGGCAGCATTTCTCCCTCTGGAACTAAGGCTTCTAGGCCAGCAGAATGGAATGTCATGAAAACAGGAAACAAAAATTTTGCTAGTGGATTACCAGGGGTGATGGTGAGTAGTACCACTTCCACTTCCACTCTTTGATTCCTGGACCCATGAATTCTGGCTATGGGAGAAACATACACTGAATGCTGATTCAGAGCATACACAGCCTTCTGCAGAATTCTGCCCCAGCCTTGCAAAGTATTGTCACCTAGTTGGCATTGTAGTTGTGAACTTCAAAAGGCCATTCCACTGTTCTATCAATCCAGCTGCTTCAGGATGATGGGGAACACGGTAAGATCAGTGAATTTGATGACCATGAGCCCACTGACACACTACTTTAGCCATAAAGTGAGTGCCTTGGTCAGAGGCAATGCTGTGTGGAATACTATGATGGTGCATAAGGCATTCTGTGAGTTCACGGATGACAGTCTTGGCAGAAGCACTGCATGCAGGATAGGCAAACCCATATCGGGAGTAAGTGTCTATTCCAGTGAG
The DNA here is from genome assembly GCF_001604975.1 of Cebus imitator. Classification (NCBI taxonomy): domain Eukaryota; kingdom Metazoa; phylum Chordata; class Mammalia; order Primates; family Cebidae; genus Cebus; species Cebus imitator. The sequence continues at coordinate 1,145,228 of NW_016107546.1, read as the reverse complement.
GACAAACCTTTGCCCTTTCCATGATGGGAGAGGTCCAACATAATCAACCTGCCACCAGGTAGCTAGGTGATTTCTCTGAGGAATGGTGCATATTGAGGGCTCAGTGTTGGTCTCTGCTGCTGGCAAATTGGGCACTCAGCAGTGGCCATAGCCAGGTCAGCCTTTGTGAGTGAAAGTTCATGTTGCTAAGCCCATGCATGACCTCCATCCCTGCCACCATGGCCACTTTGTTGATGAGCCCATTGGGTGATGACAGTGGTGGCTGGGGAAAGAGGCTGAGTGGTATCCATAGAACAGGTCATCCTATCTACTTGATTATTAAAATCCTCCTCTGCTGAGGTCACCTGTTGGTGAGCGCTCACATGAGATACAAATATCTTCACAGTTTTTGACCACTCAGAAAAGTCCATCCACATACCTCTTCCCCACATTTTCTTTGTCACCAATTTTCCAATCATGCTTCTTCCAAATTCCTAATCATCCAGCCAAACCATTGGCTATAGCCCATAATCAGTATATCATCACACATCTTGCCATTTCTTCTTCCATGCAAAATGCACCACCAGGTGCACTGCTTGAATTTCTGGCCACTGGGAAGATTTCCCTTCACTGTTGTCCTTCAGGGATATCCTAGAAAGGGGCTGTAGTGTGGCAGGTGTCCATTTTCTTGTGGTACCTGCATATTGTACAGAGCCATCTGTGAACCAGGCCGTAGTCTTCTCTTCCTCTGTCAACTGATTGTAGGGAACTCCCCATGAGGCCATTGATGCAAGCTTGGGGAGAGAAGGCAGGGTGGCAGGAGTGGAGATCATGGCCATTTGAGCCACTTTCTCATGTAACTTACTTGTGCCTTCAGAACGTGCCTGAGCCCAATCACCTATATACCACATCCATTTGATGATGGCATGCTGCTGTGCATGACCCACTTTATGGCTAGATGGGCCAGAAAGCACCCAGTTCATGATAGGCAGTTTGGGTCTCATGGTGACTTGATGACCCATAGTCAAACATTCAGTTTCCACCAACGCTCAGTAACAGGCCAAGAGCTGTCTCTCAAAAGGAGAGTAGTTATCTGCTGAAGATGGCAGGGCCTTGCTCCCAAATCCTAGAGGCCTCTGCTGTGATTCAACTGTGGGGGCCTGCCAAAGGCTCTAAACAGAATCCCTATCTGCCACTGACACCTCAAGCAGCATTGGATCTGCTGGGTCATATGGCCCAAGTGGAAGAGCAGCTTGCACAGCAGCCTGGAGCTGCTGCAGAGCCTTCTGTTCTGGTGAATGAACATGGGGCCCCGTTTCAGTTATTTCTGCATAACAAATTACTGCAAAACTTAAAGCCTTAAAACAACCATTTGATTATGCTCATGGTCAGAAATTTATGAAGAGAAAGTGGAGACATCTTATCTCTCTCTGCTGTGGTGTGTGAGGCCTCAGATGGGCTCAAATTGATCGCTGGGGGCAGGAATCATTTGGAGGCTTCCACACTCACATGTGCGGTTGTTGACGGCAGTTGTTCAGCAGGGGCCTGAACACCTCAGCTGGGGCCTGAACACTTCCATGACACCCCACCATGTGACCTGAGCTTCCTCACAGCCTAGCTGCTCCAGGCTCACAGGCGAGAGTCTCAGCTCCCACACCAGAGCTGCATGGCCCTTAAGAGCTACTGCTGTTCAAGATTGCTCAGGCCCACAGCGGGGAAATTGGCCTCACCTCTCTTTGAAAGCTTTCACAGTCACATTGCAAGAAGAGTGTGTGAGATGGGAGAAGGTGTTGTGACTCCCTTTAGACAATATAACCTGGTATAGCCCCTCTCTCCAGAAATCTCTAAAGGCTATTTTCTATTTATTATTTATTTATTTTCTACAGGCAGGGTTTTGCTCCATCACCCAGGCTGGAGTGCAATCATAGCTCACTGCAGCCTTAAGCTTCTGGGCTCAAGCGATCCTCCCACCTCAGCCTCCAAAGTAGTTGGAACTAAAACATGCACCACCACTTACTTAATTCTTTTTTTTTTTTTTTTTTTTTTTTTTTTTTTTTTTTTGGGTGAGACAAGGTCTCACTATTTTGCCTAGACTGGTCTCAAACTCCTGGGCTCAAGTGATCCTCTACCTAGGCCTCCCATACTGGGATTACAGGCATGAGACACTACACCTGGACCCAAAGACTATTCTTATTCTGCCATACTCTCTTCCCATTCTTTTCCTACTGGAGAGAGAGTGTGACAGGTACGCAACAGAGAATTCCTCTTTCTTAAAAAAGAGTAAATCCTCAAACATTTTGGAAATGCCAAGAGTCATCTCCTTTCTCTCACATCACTGGCTCATGAAAACCAACATAAAATGCTTCTCTCATTCCCTTTCCAATGGCATGATTCCTAAATGGCCTGGCTGTGAGGGAAGAGAGCGAGTGAAAAAATAAACTGAAAGGGGAAAAGGTTACTATCCCCAAATATTCTCCTACCACAAGAAAAATAGCATCTTATAGGTGCCTTGTGAGAATAAAAGTGAGAATGGATGCAAAGCCCGGGCGATTGGGTGAGGGTTCACATATGCCCTTTCTCTCTGTGGAGACAGCTCCATGTAGGTGTGGGCTCAGCAGTTGAGGAGCTCGTGCTGAGCTGAGTTAACTTGACAACAGTGAATTAATATGAACTTGGACTTGACGGTGGAATTGACTTACATAAATTTTTAAAGAGCATTTGGAGAGGGAAATGCTATCTCCTAAGTCCCTTTATTGCTCTAAACTGCCTATCCCAGTCTGAAAGCCCATTGTACTTAGATGCTTCTCAGTCCCCTGAGAGTCACTCTAGCAGCTCCTCATTTCAAACTAGATCACCTTTGTGAGCTGATGGGAAAGCCCGTCTTGGGGGGCATTCGGGGCTAGTGCAGCATGGTGCTTTTTCAAAATCAATGTCTGGGTCTCCAAAGAGGAAAGTCTTCAAAGCTCTCCAGCCTGGAAGGTGGCTGCTAAATACCACACCTGAGGATAATAAATGTGGGAATATAAGCAACCTTGGTTGGCAAGAAATCACTTTTCTCCTCCTCTGTGGGGGGCCAAATTGCAAGGCGCTGTGGCCATGAGTCGTGTCTGCTCAGGGCTCTTGCCTTGAAAGTTTTTGTGGATGATTTGTTGCCTGCAGTGCCAAAGAATTTGTTAGTATCTCCTATGCCCTTCCCTCAGAAAGTAGGAGTAAAGTCAAACTCATAATGAAAACAATTTTTCAAAATACGGGTAGAGAAATTGCTTTGTCATTTACAGCAAAAGAAAAAGTTTGCCTACATTCTTTCTTAAGGTGAACTCTTTACCCTCTCAGAGCAAGGAAGATGCACATAATGGGCTCAGGCCGAACTGTTTGTTGTTACTGATGTTGGGAACAGAAAATGACACCTTTGCTTCTTTGTGATTTAGAATGTAATGTGGCAATTCTCAATTTTTGGTGATCACAGCATTCTTTTTAATACCAACATGTTTGGTGAGGCACTGAAAGATGAAAACAATGCAACACCAATCAACAAGCTTTGCAACACAAACCTTACCACAAAATGTAATAGCACAGTGATTGTCCTAGTAGCCCCTTCAGCACAGTTTGGCTGTTGGAACAGAATGGTTGCTGTCTGGGCTACCTCTCCAGTACTCTGGGGCCCAGTTCTCTTACGGCCCAGCATGCAGAGTCCTCTCTTCAGAGGGAACCTGACTGTGCGCCACTTCTCCCCTCTTACTAGCAGCCATGGTACCTGCTCCACAGCAAACTGCTCAGCCAGCCCAGGTCACCTTCTGTCTGAAGAGACGGCCCTGCTATGGGAATACTCAGCTGTAATTAAATGAGTTCCACACACCAGTGAAGAAATGATAGCACATACATGAAAGGATTCCCTGTGCACTAGTTGAGACCTCTCAATAAGGAGTTCACATAAAGACTTTAATTTTAAGTGTGATTTCTTCCTAACCAGCAAAGCCCTGCTGATCTAGGTGCCCTCCTGTGTGCTCCCGGGATGCCCTGTACTTACCATACATACACTATGACGGTGATGGCTAATTTTATGAATCAGTTTGACTAGACCACAGGTTGCCCAGACATTTTGTCAAGCATTACCCTGGGTGTGTCTGTGAGGGTGTTTCTGGATGAGGTTAACATTTGAATCAGTGGACTCAAACTGCCTCCCTAATAAACATTGACCCCCTAATGTGGGTTGAAGGCCTGGATAGAATAAAAGGCTGACCCTCCTGTGACTAAGAGAGAATTCTTCCTGTCTAACAGCCTTCAAATGGGACATAGACTTTTTTCCTGCCTTCAATCTTGAACTGAAACCTTGACTCTTCCTGAGTCTCCAGCTTGCTGGCCTTTGGATGAAAACTATACATTCAACTCTCCTGGGTCACCTTCTAACTTGGACTGGAGCTAAACCAAGGCTTTCTTGGGTGTCCAGCTTGCTGGCTCACCCTGCACATCTTAGGTCTTGCCTGCCTTCATCATTATGTGATTATCTTTATAATGAATTATGTCCATATAAATAACAATCATTCCACAATATCCATGGGGGATTGGTTTCAGGACCTCCTTCAGATGCCAAAATCTGTGGATGCTCAGGCCACTTACATAAAATGGCATAATGTTTGCACGTAACCTATGCACATCTTCCTGTATACTTTATTTTTATATGTTATTTATTTTTAATTAAAATTTTTAAAATTTTTTATAGGTTTTTGGGGGAACAGGTGGTGTTTGGTTACATGAATAAGTTCTTTAGTGGTGATTTCTGAGATTTTGGTGCACCCTTCCCCTGAGCAGTGTACACTATACCCAATGTGTAGTCTTTTATCCCTCACCATCCTCTAACCTTTCCTCTGAGTCCTCAAAGTCCAATGTATCATTCTTATGCCTTTACATCCTCATAGCTTAGCTCCCACAAATGAGTAAGAACATAGAATGTTTGGTTTTCCATTCCTGAGTTTATTCACTTAGACTATAGTCTCCAATAATATCCAAGTTGCTGCAAATGCCATTATTTCATTTCTTTTTATGTCTGAGTAGTATTCCACAGATATATATACAAGAAAATGTATATAAACCACATTTTCTTCATCCACTTGTTGATTGATGGGCATTGGGCTGGTTCCATATTTTTGCACTTGCAAATTGTGCTGCTATAAACATGCATGTGCAAGTATGTTTTTGGTATTATATAATGACTTCCTTTCCTCTGGATAGATATCCATTAGTGGAATTGCTGGATCAAGTGGTAGACCTACTTTTAGTTCTTTAAGGAAACTCCACAGTGTTTTCTATAGTGGTTGTACTATTTTACATTCCCACCAACGGTGTAAAAGTGTTCCCTACATCCATGCCAACATCTATTATTTTTTGATTTTTAAAGTATAACCATTCTTGCAGGAATGAGGTGGTACTGCCTTGTGGGTTTTGTTTTGTTTTTGAGATGGGAGTTTTGCTCTTGTTGCCCAGGCAATGTCTGCCTCCCAGGTTCAAGAGATACTCCTGTCTCAGCCTCCCGAGTAGCTGGGATTACAGGCGCCTCCCACCATGTCTGGCTAATTTTTGTATTTTTAGTAGAGACAGGGTTTCACCATGTTGGCCAGGCTGGTCTCAAACTCCTGACCTCAGGTGATCCACCTGCCTCAGTGTCCCAAAGTGTTGGGATTATAGGCATGAGCCACCACGCCCGGCCCTACTGTGATTTTGATTTGCACACAGAATGATTGCAGTAGTTTGATGGGAATTGCATTAAATTTTGGAATGCAAATCAAATTTGGGAAATGCAAATCAAAACCACAATGCATTTCCCTGATAATTAGTGATGTTGAGCATTTTTCCATATGCTTATTGGCCATTTGTATGGGTAGAATCAATATTGTGAAAATGACCATACTGCTAAAAGCAATCTACAAATTTAATGCAATTCCCATTAAACTACTACTACCATCATTCTTTACATCACTAGAAAAAGCAATCCTAAAATTCATATGGAATCAAAAAAGAGACTGCATAGCCAAAGCAAGACTAAGCAAAAAGAACAAATCTGGAGGCATCACATTACACGATTTCAAACTATACTATAAGGCCATAGTCACCAAAACACATGGTACTGGTATAAAAACAGGCACATAGACCAACAGAACAGAATAGGAAACCCAGAAATAAAGCCAAATACTTAAGGCCAACTGATATTTGTCAAAGTTAACAGGAATATAAAGTGGGGAAAGGACACCCTATTCAACAAATGGTGCTAGAATAATTAGTAAGCCACATGCAGAAGAATGAAACAGATTCTCCTCTCTCATCTTATGCAAAAATCTAAGACCCGAAAGATTCTAGAAGATAACATCAGAATAATTCTTCTAGACATTGGCTTAGGCAAAGACTTCATGACAAAGAACCCAAAAGCAAATGCAACAAAAACAAAGATAAACACATGGGAATTAATTAAACCAAAAAGCTTCTGTACAGCAAAAGAAATAATTATCAGAGTTAACAGACAATCCACAGAGTGGGAGAAAATCTTCACAGCCTATGGACCCAACAAAGGACCAATATCTGAAATGTACAAAGAACTAAAACAAATCAACAAGAAAAAATCAATCCCATCAAAAATGGACTAAGGACATGAATAGATAATTATCTTCCTGTATAGTTTAAATCATCTCTGTATTACTTATAACACTTAAAACAATGTAAATGCTATATAAACAGTTGTTATAGTGTACTGTTTAGGGAATAGTGACAGGGAAAATATGTACATGTTCAGTGCACACACAATTTTTTTCTGAATATTTTCAATCCAGGGTTCGTCTAACCCATGGATGTGGAAACCATGGATAGAGAGTGCTGAGTGTGTGTGTGTGTGTGTGTATGTGTGTGTACAGATGCTCCTCTACTTATGCTGGGGTTATGTTCTGAAAAACCCATGGTAAGTTAAAATATTAACTCAAAAACATCATATGTCAAAATGTATTTAATATATCCAACCTACCAAACATCATAGCTTAGCCTACCCTACTTTAAACATGCTCAGAACACTGCCATGTTGGGCAAAACCATCTGGCAATGCAGTACACTGTAGAGTATCCATTACTTACCCTCATGACAGTGTGGCTGACTGGGAGTTACGGCTCACTGCCACTGCCCAGAATGGCAAGACACTATTGGACTGCCTATCAGTAGCCCAGAAAAAAAAATCAAAATTTAAAATTCAAGTACAATTTCTACTTTTACATCATTGTAAAGTCAAAAATTGTAAATGGAATCAGGAATTGCGAGACAGAGAGTGTATATATGTATATATATATATTTCTGTTTCTCTGGAGAACCATAATACAATAATGCTTACTATTATGAGGCTTAAGTGCCCTTTTCTTGCCTTTTTCACCAGGCTGTAAACTCGTTGAGAAAATGAGCTGTCTTGCTTGTCAGTGTGTTTTCAATCTCTAGCAAAGAGCCTAATAATAGTAAATATTCAGGTCTAATCCTACAATGGTCATACTTTGCCATGTATCAGAGCTGCCTTTCCTTTTTGGTAGCTGGCAGACACATGTGGGGAGACCCAGTCTCTGCCTAACTCTCCAGCCTCTGTAGGCTTGCACCTGGCCTTGCACATAGAAAACACACACACACACACATACCACACACACACACACACACACGTCGACTGAATTAGCTGAAAGTATACTTAAGCTAAGGTGTAAATGGATGCATTCATACTAGTTAAGCAGCTGTCTTCTCAGTCTTGAGGGGCATCAGTTGGAGGAGAATGGGGATCTCTTGAGATGGGAAGAGTGACATAGAGGGCTGGCGGTTGTGTGGTGGGGCATGGGAAGGGTCAGAGCCCAGAAGATGGGTTGTGGGACCAACAAGTCAAAGCACTAGGGAGAGAGGAAATCCAGACAGAAAGCTTTAGCCTCTAGCCCTGGGTGTGTTCATCTCCGGAAGTGTCAAAATTTGTAGTTCACTCCTAAGGCTGAAAAGGGCTGTAAGTTTGTCTAATTCGTAGGGCAAGTTGCTTGTTAGTGATGCTTCTACCAGCCAAATATGGGTACCAAATATGGATTCCTTTTGTTTTCTTTGCTTTGTGGTCTCTGAGACAGAGGGTCAGCCTAGCAATGCCCACCATATAATGGCTGGGCAGAGCTCCCCATTCTAAGTGTGCTCCTGAAAATGCTACTTTTTAAAAGAGGAAGTCCATCCTACTATATATTCCTCCATAGAAAATATTTGCCCCATTATAAGTTTGTTTGTTTAGACTTTTTCTTTTGTCTCTTTTTTTTTTTTTTTTAACATGGAGTTTCACTCTTGTTGCCCAGGCTGGAGTGCAATGATGCAATCTCAGCTCACTACTACCTCTGCCTCCAGGGTTCAAGCAATTCTTCTGCCTCAGCCTCCGGAGAGGCTGAGATTACAGGCATGTGCCACCACACCCAGCTAATTGTGTGTTTTTAATAGAAACAGGGTTTCTCCATGTTGGTCAGGCTGGTCTTGAACTTCCGACCTCAGGTGATCCGCTTGCCTCGGCCTCTGAAAGTGCCCGGCCAATTTTTATTTTCAATAGACAAATAATAATTGTATATATTTATGGGATACAATGTAATGATTTCATAAATGTTCACAACATACTATTTCATAAAGATATTTGTCAAGAGAAGGAACAGCTAACATTGTTGGCTCCAAGAGTTCCAACCAGAAATCTTTTTCATGTTCAAGAATGCACACCTGTGTTTTTCCAAAAAGTAAAATACTTTTACTTTTTCAAAGTAAGAAGTACCTATTTGAAATAATTTATATTTATTTAATATTTATAATTTATTTTAAAATATAAACATTTATTAAATTATTTCATATTATTTAATAATAATAACAAAAAATAGTATTCATAATTATATGCAAATTCACTGCTTCACAGGTTTCATTGAAAATTCATTACCAGTCAACTTTCATCAGCTTCCCTTCCCCCATGTCTTTTCACTCTAGCAGTGGACAAAAAGGGGCAGAACTTGTTTCTCCTCCATTTAGACTTGCCTTTTCCAGGTGGTCCACTGCAAGGCACTGATTCCAGACAAGTCCTGGAGCTGACTAGACCCCATGCCTCAGACCCCTTTGCTGTTCCTGATTCATATGTAACCCTTCCTGGCTACTCAGGGTTGGCTGGAGCCTCTCACCTTTGTATTTAAGGAAGGCTCTTCACCAGCCAGGCACAGTGGCTCATACCTGTAATCCCAGCATTTTGGGAGGCTGAGGTGGGTGGATCACTTGAGATCAGGAGTTTGAGACCAGTCTGGCCAACATGGTGAAACCCC
>NW_016107546.1:1119069-1135871 GCF_001604975.1 Cebus imitator | reverse complement strand
GGAGGTAGTAGTGAGCCAAGATTGTGCCACTGCACTCCATCTGGGGGACACAGCAAGACCCTATCTCAAAAAAACAACAACAAAAAACTAACGGAGTTGACATGTATTAAATGGGATAGTCGCAGATCCAGGCCCTGTACAGCCCCAATTCTACTCCATGTTGGGACCTTGAGGAGTAAATCTAGCAGATGGGGTCTAGCCCCCATAACAATGAGCAGCCATCAGACAGTGCCAGCCACCATTTCCCTGCTCCTTCTAGTGCAGAGCTGGGCCTGAAATTGAGTTTTGAGGTTTGCAACTCAGCATGCCTGACCCCGTAAGTACTCAATAAATGTTTGTTGTCCAGTTCAATCAGATCCCAGTTGCTAAAAAAAGAGCTTAACATATGTAATTTTTAAATGACCCTGGATTTTCACATGGGGTTTTTCTGGGCATCAGATCAGCTTATCAGCAACTGTACCAAGAGCATTTTTAAAAATAGAAATGAAATTATCTCTAAGAGTTAGGTGAAGCGTACCCTGGGGTGGCACTCCTGCTCTCCTGACTGGGATATATGACTCAGTTTAGCTCTACGTTGTAAGAAACAGCATTGATCCTATTGGCTCCCTCCAGTTATTAGGTTACTAGGTTGCTCTACCCTCACCCCCAAAGAGAGAAGTCCTTTTTTTTAAATTAATGTGCACATGGCATCCCCAAGACTTGGCATGTTTGCTGAGGTCAGGGAATCATGCCTTCTGTTGACGTCTTCCTAACTTCTCAGCAGAGCAGCTTTTGGTGGAGAGAGCCAAGGAGTGAGCTGTGTCCTGGAGTCTGGAAAACATCTTGCCTCATCCCATTTGCATGCCTTCAGCTGAGGGAAAGTCCCAGGGTCACTTTGCTCTGGGCTGCCCAGTCCAGCCACCAGGGTGATAATCTCCTGTGGTCTGGAAGCTCCTGCATCAGCAGCACAAGGTCTGGAGGCTTTGGTCAAAGATTCATGGCACTGTGGGCAGGACTGGTAGCATCCACTGTGCAGCCAGGTTATGGAGAGGCAGGGATACTGTTGCCCCACTGGCACAGTGAGAACAGCAACAGGCTGTCAGGCTTCTAATCTTAGGCATTTGCCCATAGTTCCACGTTACTTGACTTCAATGGCATAACCAGCTCTGTCACTGTGCCAGCCTTTGGAGATATACATGTGTAACCCAAATACAACTGGGCCACCTGTAGGACCAGTGTCTGTATGGTATCACATTAAAAAACCCAGCCATCCAGACCCCTCTCTCCAAATACATATACATACATCTATAATATATTTATGTAACAAATACACAGCTATACTCAAAAATTAGTCAAATTCCATTTCAGATTCAGTTCTTCACCATCCTTTTCAGATCGCTCTCACTTTCATCTCACATCTCCCTCTCTCTCTTTACCACCTACCCCCATGGGACTCCTCTCGCCAGGAGGCTCTCCCTGGCTTCTTCCCCACCAGGCCTCACTGTTCACGCACTCCATGGCCCTAACATGTGATCTTCCCACTGCATGGACCTTTCTTTCTCTAATGATTTCCCTAGTGAGAATCTGCCACCCTGCAATTGTGGTAAATAAGAGTTCTCCACTTTGCTTTTGCAGATGAGTCAGGACACACAAACATGTCCTCTTTCCAAAGTCAAGGTGTCTCCAGTTTAGGCTGCCCTTCTGATCCCACAAAATTCTTCAAAATCCCAGCCTCAGAAGCTTTGTGCCATTCTTTCAGCAAATATTTTCCAGTCTAGCAAAGGGGTTGGGCTTCCTTGTATAGTTGAAAGAACCACTGTAGGCCTGGCTTTCTTTGGAGATAGTGAGGTGTATTGCAATACATGGGTACTGCTCTTCACCAGGAGTTTCCTGACACCTAGGGCCAAGTATGAGAGTCAGGGGACCCTCTCTGAAAAGTGCCTCTCATCTTGCTTGTTAATTCTGTGGTCAAAACTTCTTGAGATCAGTAGCCTTCCTCAGCCTCTCACCAGCTCCCCACTATGCTTCTTCTAGTCTTTTGCTCTAGAGCTCAGTGCTGAGATATGGAAGACTGTCTAATTTTTGTAGACTTCTCCGACTTTCAGCAAAGTACACCCCAGCTGGAGAATCTCAAATGGTCTTTAGTTTTTAGGAATACTAGCATATAAAAGAGCTTGCTATTGCAGGCCAGGAATAATTCTAAACTCCTTACATAAAATGTCTCATTTAATCTTCATAAAATCCAAATGGGATTCATACTATTCTAAAAGTCATATCCTAGGCCATTTAGTAGGAGCAGAAAATGAGGCCGACAGAGGTTGAACATTGCTTGAAGTCCCTTGTTGACCAAGTGCTGGACTGGGGATTTGAACCCATGTTCTCTTTCAACCCCTGCACTTTAACCAATTATTAGACAGAGGTCTGAGTTGACACTGACAGTTAGGGGTGCAAAATGTCATAATGGCCCCACTGCTAGAGGGAGGGTTCACAGGGGCCAGGTAATAAATGGAGTCCAGGCCACAGTCCAGCACACCATAGCCCCCCCGGGCCTGTGTGATCATTTCCCTGGACTCGAGTGTGTAATTGGAATGGTTACTCTGTAGTTAAGAGAAACGTCCACATTAGATCCTTGGACTGTAGTTCAAGACCTCTCAGAGCAGGGAAGGTCAACTGGAAACTTTTAAAATTGCTCCCCTTTCCTAGAGCCAAGATTGTGAATAAAAAAATTCACGTATCAAGGAAGAAGGATGTAAGTGTCACTCTTAGAGGAAAAAGTAGCTTTCATAGAGCCCTAGATTGGTCCTAACCCCCAGGTACATGAACTCCCCCATATGTGGAAATGCCTGCATGTAGAGCACTTCCACTTGCAGCCAGTTCTGACCCAAGAATAGGTCCCTCACCATGGCTGCCAACTTCCTGCAAGTTGATTTTGTTAAAAATAATTTTTTAAAAAACTCACCCTAGTAAGAATGGAAAATAGGAGTCTTTCATACCTGTAATTATTTGAGTTTCCTGAATAGACATTTACATTTTTTAAAATGCAGAAGACTCTCAGAAGATTTATAGAAACATCTGATTTAATTCTATCCCCAAAGATTTCATGAGGAAAGGATAAAATGGATTTTTACACAAGCTTAATTGACCTGAAACAATGATTCAAAAGGTCATATACTTCCATTTACTAAATGTTTTCTGTGAACAAGCTGACCTGTGAATTTCTCTCTGTGAAGAGACAGACAAAATTAAATGTTTTATTGAACTGAATTAAAGATGACTTCATAATTAGGGAAGAGAGATTCATAAGGGTTCTTTTATCACACGTGATTTGCCAACGTGTGGTATCTTTTCTCAAATTTATTTTTCAGAGCCGTTGGATTTTATTAAGGTAGAATCAAATTGAACAAAATTTTTATCTATGTATCTTGCAAAAAAACAGACCTCTAGCTAGTCTAGAAGTGGAGAGTTACACCGTAATTCATAATTCTCCATAATTAAGTAAATAGTAAAGTAAAAAAAATGTTAATATAATCTATAGAGGTGAGGGATGAGAAATTACTTTACGGGTACAATGCACACTATTAGGGTGATGGCTCCACTAAAAGCCCAGACTTCACCACTATGCAATATATCCGTGTAATCAAACTGTACTTGAACCCCCTGAATCTATAAACAGAATAAGAAATATAATCTATAGATTATCTTTTTCTGCTATAAAACCTTCAAAAGTAAATAAATAAGGATAAAAATACATTGTCAAGAATTTTCAACATTGTTAATATAATTTGTACTATGTTTTAATGACCCAGTCCAACAAAGCTAAGGTTCTGCACTAGCTGATTCTCTTGAATGTGATAAATAAAAGTGAATTCCATATTTACATAAATCTCTTCCCTCAGGAAAGACAAGCCATCTAGTCTGTATGTAGAACACTCCTGGGTGGTAGTAGAGAGAGGTGTGCCACAGGTTGGGAAGAGAGGGATTAAGGAAGGTGTAGTTACATCTTCCTTGGACATCTTTTGAATCAGGAATGAGTTAACATCTTTCTAAATGGATTAGACACTCAAAGGCAAGAGGATGACTGACATTTCCTGCTGGCCCTGAGATTTCAGTGTCACAATGCTGTGGGAGCCATCCTCAGGGTACTCACTCAAGAGCATTTCTTGAGTGCCAGCTAAGTGGGCTCTGGGCTTCGGAGATGATGTGTGTGAGTTAGTCTCTGCTCTCAAGATGCTCAGTTTTCTTGCGAGATAGACACATAAACACCACTGCTACAGAAGTGTGATAAGTGCTGTAAGATCCAAAGTGCTGTGAGCACCCAGAGGACAGTATCTGAGGGACTCTTTTTGAGAGCCTCCCTGGGTCCCAACTGTCTACAAGATACTACCCTAAGCCTGTAATCCCTTAGCTTAGAGGTTCTCAAAGCATGGCTCGTATACCCAGGGAATTCCTGAGACCTATGCAGGGGGTCTGCCAGGTCAGAGCTATTTGCAGAATGATACTAAGATATTATATGCCTTTTTCATTGTGCTGACATTTGTACTAATGGTGCAAAAGCAGTGAGGGTACAACTGCTGAAGTCAGTATCAGTCAAGGCAGGGATGTAAAAGCATATTTGTAGTATAGTTTGCCTGACCACCAAATACTCTCAAGAAACATTTCTTGAGAGTATTTGGTGGTCATTTACAAGAAACAACTGCTTTTTAAGTGAGAATGTCCTTGATGAAGCAGTAAAAATCAATTTTATTAAATCTGTACCCTTGAGTATAGTCTTCTTAAATATTCCATGTGATGTGATGGGGAGTATGCCAAAAGCACTTCAGGCCACACACCTACATGTAATGGTTGCCTCAAGGAATTCTGCAACGGTTTCAGTTGCGAGCCACTAGCCACTTTTTCATGGAAGACTATTTTTACTTGAAAGTACAACTGTGAGACAAACAAGTTAATTCAGACTTGGGCATTTGGCAGACTTTTGCTTGAAAGTGAACAAAGTAAGCCTGCTTATCATTACAAGGAAAACTCTCAGTATTTGTTGTCCTGATAAAATCTGAGCTTTTCAAACAAATATTCGCATTTTGGAAAACTTGTATTCACCACTATGAGCTTGGCAGCTTCCCAATGCTTAAAAGAAATGACTGTGTCAACATTTGGAAGATCCGCCAGTGACTCAGTGAAGCAATATTTTCCAAATTATCAATGCATAGTGTTACAAAGTCATGAATGGGTAGAAGAGCCAATCTAGATTCAAAACTGATCAACGGATTTTAATTTCTCACACTGAAAAGTTCATTGATAGTTTCAGATATCACAATGCAACTGACCTTTAAGAATCTACTGCTTGTTGAGTTTTAGTGTATTAAGAAAGAATATTCACAATTATTTAAAAAGGCTATTTAAATATCCCTTCCTCCTTTCTCCAACTTCATATCTGTGTAAAGATGAATTTTCTTCATGTGCTTCAACCAAAACAATGCATCAAAACAGACTGAATATAGAAGAAAATGCAAGAATACAGCTGTCTTCCATTAAGCCAGATGTTAAAAAGATTTGAAAATGTAAAACAATGCCAATCTTTGTTAATCTTTTTGTTTTGGAAAAGTTACTTTTCATAAAAAATATGTAATTTTTGTTAGCATAGTCAGTTTATTATGGTTCTTTTAAAATTAATAAATATTTTGAAAGTCATCAGTTTCAATTTCTATATGTGGTAAATATTGATAGAACCCATGTAAACAAGAGCTCTTCAGGGGTCTTCAATAGTTTTTACGATTGTAATGGAGTTCTGAGAGCCCTATTTGAGAAACACTGTGTTAGCCTATCAGGTCCTTCACAATCTCACCAGACCTATCTGTCCAGCATTATTTCCTGACCTTTCCCTTTCCATCACCACCTTCCCCTTCCACTACCATTCCCACATCCAGAAATACCTGATGGCTTTCAGGCCCCCTTTATTAGTCCATTTTCACACTGCTGATAAAGACATACCTGAGCTGAGACTGGGAAGAAAAAGAGGTTTAAATGGACTTACAGTTCCACATGACTGGGGAGGCCTCAGAATCATGGTGAGGGCTTAAGGCACTTCTTACATGGCAGCAGCAAGAGGAAATGAGGAAGAGGCAAAAGCAGAAACCCCTGATAAACCCATCAGATCTTGTGAGACTTATTCACTATCATGAGAATTGTATGGAAAAGATTGGCTGCCCGCTTGGGTCAATTACCTCCCCCTGGGTCCCTCCCACAACATGTGAGAATTCTGGGAGATACAATTCAAGTTGAGATTTGGGTGGGGACACAGCCAAACCATATCATTCTACCCCTGACCCCTCCAAATCTCATGACCTCACATTTCAAAACCAATCATGCCTTCCTAACAGTCCCCCAATGTCTTAACTCATTTCAGCATTAACCTAAAAGCCCACAGTCTAAAGTCTCATCTGAGACAAGGCAAGTCCCTCCCGCCTATGAGCCTGTAAAATGGAAAGGAAGTTAATTCCTAGATACAATTGGGATAATACAATGGGGGTACAAGTATTGTGTAAATACAGCCATTCCAAATGGGAGAAATTGTCCAAAACAAAGGGGTTACAGGGCCCATGCAAGTCTGAAATCCCGGGGAGCAGTCACATTTTAAAGCTCCAAAATGATCTCCTTTGACTCCAGGTCTCACATTCAGGTCATGTTGATTCCAGAGGTGGGTTCCCATGGTCTTCGGCAGCTCTGCCCCTGTGTCTTTGCAGGGTATGGTCTCCCTCTTAGCTGCTTTCATGGGCTGGCATTGAGTGTCTGTGGCTTTTCCAGGTGCACAGTACAAACTGTGGGCAGATCTACCACTCTGGAGGATAGTGGCCCTCTTTTCACAGCTCCACTAGGCAGTGCCCCAGTAGGGACTCTGTGTGGGGGCTCTGACCTCACATTTTCCTTCTGAACTGCGCTGGCAGAGGTTCTCCATGAGGACATCACTCCTGCAGCAAACTTTTGCCTGGGCATCCAGGCATTTTCATACGTCTTCTGAAATCTAAGTGGAGGTTCCCAAACCTTAATTCTTGACTTCTGTGCACCCTCAGGCTCAACACCACATCGAAGCTATCAAGGCTTGGGGCTTCCACCTCTGAAGCCACAGCCTGAGCTGTACACTGATCCCTTTCAGCCACAGCTGGAGAAGCTGAGACACAGGGCACCAAGTCACTAGGCTGCACACAGCACAGGGACCCTGGGCCTGGCCCATGAAACTACTTTTTCCTCCTGGGCCTCTGGGCCTGTGATGGGAGGGGCTACAGTGAAGGTCTCTGACATGGCCTGGACACATTTTCCCCATGGTCCATGGGAACATTAGGCTCCTTGATGCTTATGCAAATTTTTGCAGCCAGCTTGAATCTCTCCCTAGAAAATGGGTTTTTCTTTTCTATTGCATAGTCAGGCTGCAAATTTTCCAAACTTTTATGCTCTGCTTCCCTTATAAAACTGAATGCCTTTAACAGCATCCAAGTCATCTCTTAAATACCTTGCTGCTTAGAAATTTCTTCCACCAGATACCCTAAATCATCTCTCTCAAGTTCAAAGTTCCACAAATCTCTAGGGCAGGGACAAAATCCCTCCAGTCTCTTTGCTGAAACATAACAAGAGTCACCTTTACTCCAGTTCCCAACAAGTTTCTCATCTCCATCTGAGACCACCTCAGCCTGGCTTTTATTATCCACATCGCTATAAGCATTTTGGGCAAAGCCATTCAACAAGTCTCTAGGAAGTTCCAAACTTTCCCACAATTTCCTGTCTTCTGAGCTGTCCAAACTATTCCAATCTCTGCCTGTTATCCAGTTCCAAAGTTGCTTCCAGATTTTGGGGTACCTTTTCAGCAATGTCCCACTCTACTGGTACTAATTTACTGTATTAGTCCATTTTCATACTGCTGATAAAGACATACCTGAAGCTGGGAAGAAAAAGAGGTTTAATTGGACTTACAGTTCCACATGGCTGGGGAGGCCTCAGAATCATGACAGGAGGCGAAAGTCACTTCTTATATGGCAGTGACAAGAAGAAATGAAGAAGAAGCAAAAGCAGAAACTTCTGATAAACCCATCAGATCTTGTGAGACTTATTCACTATCAGGAGAATAGCATGGGAAAGATTGGCCCCCATGATTCAATTACCTCCCCATGGGTCCCTCTCACAACACGTGGGAATTCTGGGAGATAAGATTCAAGTTGAGATTTGAGTGGGACATAACCAAACCATATCACCCCCAAATAGGCTAAACTCCTTATTTCCATTGTTCTTTTGAATGCCCTCCCTACTACCCCTATGTGTCAAGTTTCTAACGGTTCTCTTAAAATTGAATTTGGTAAAATTTTTCTTCATTATCCTACAAAGTAAGTTACACCCTCCTAGGTCCCTGGGGGCTTTGTGCAGAGCTGATGATCCTGGGAAATAATTTTGTATTAGACTGTGTAATAGTCTTTTCTTGAGCTGCTAATAAAGACATACCAGAGACTGAGTAATTTATAAAGAAAAAGAGGTTTAATGGACTCACAGTTCCCCATGGCTGGGGAGGCCTCACAATCATAGTGGAAGGCAAAGGAGAGCAGTCACATCTTACATGGCAAGTCAAGAGAGAGAACCATGTGCGGGAGAACTCCCCTTTATAAAACCATCATATCTCAAGAGGCTTATTCACTATCACGGAAACAGCACAGGAAAGGCCCACCCTCATGATTCAATTACCTCCTACCAGGTGCCTCCCACAACACATGGGAATTACCGAAGCTACAATTTGAGATTTGGGTGAGGACACAGCCAAACCATATCGCATTGCTTACACCTCTGTCTTTTCTCTATGCCATGGGCTCCTCAGGAGAAGGAAGAATATTCCAGAAAGGAAGGGGAAAGAGAGGAGTAGAAATTTCACCTCACTCTCCTACCCTGACCCAATGACTCTGGGTCAAAGTGAGGGCAAATGGTTGTTGGTGTGGAAAAGGGGCAACCCCCTCAGAAAAGGGATGTGCTAGACAAGACAGGAGATACACACTTGAGCTACTAAGGGTAGCTGCCTGGTACACATACACACCTTCTTTCCCCAACGCACTTCCAGAAATGTCTTCTTTTAACATGAGCCAAAGTTGCTCACATACAAATTTAATTATGCACCCCCCGCCCTGCCACCATAGGAAACCACCCAGAGAACTATCCCACTATTGTAACCACAGGTGAGGTCAGGATTAACATTGTTCCCAGAGTGCAAGCAAGCTCTTTAGGATGCATCTGTGTTAGGTATTCTGTCACCTAGGGACCAGATGGAAAATTTAATCACCAGCCTAATCATCTCTAAGACACAATGACTGGGAGTTAGGAAGAGGAACAAGAGAAGAGAACTTTGTTTTCAAATTATAATTCCCATCTTAAAAGGAAAAATGATGGTGTTAGGGGTGTGATGGACCTTTTTGCTTCTTAGCAGCAAAGAAAATGTAAGTGAAAGCATTTTCCTTATCTCTGCAACTAATTTTAAGCATCTGTGATTTCTCTCCCCCATTATCCATGCCACGTTTCCCTGGATTTTGGCCAGCATCTTGATTACTGTCTAGTTTAGCAAATCTGATTTCCTGGCCCTTCCCTTTCTCTATAAACTAAGGCAAGTGGTTTAGTTTTGTAATTTTCTTTGTCAAAAAAAATCTTCAACCATAGTGGATCAATTAAGATGACAATTTTTATTTACCAATTGGATGGCAATTACATTAGTGTCTATTCAAATGAATGTACTGAAGAAATGAACCCACAAAAATTCTGTGTATGGGTAGCAAGAGTGAAGTGACAGTTTATTGTTCTGTATTAGCAAATGACCCTCAACTTCTGAAATGGAAAAGGGAGACTCAAAATTCTGTTAAGGAAAGCTCCTCATGTGAAGATAGAAAAAAACTGACCTATGCTAGGAGCACCTCAGAACCATGCAGTTTCCAAAATGATCCATCGCCTCTTCCAAAGGGAGGGTGATAAGTCTTGAAATAAGGAAAACACATCATTTTTACTTCAATAAAGGATTCATTTAAGCAATACTTATCTCAACAGAACATATAAAAAATGCTAGGGGGCCAAACCAGAAAAAGAGAATGTATCTTTAAACCGATTTTAAAAGAGCAAAACACGATTTCAAGAAAAATCACGTTGGGGACATAAGAACATCTTCGCCTTCTCTGGCCACTCTAAGCAATCTCATTCCGACGAGCTAACCTCAAAGGCACGTGTGGGGACAATCATGAGGTACATTACTTTCCAAAAGGAGAAAGCACACTTCTGATTCAGCATCTGGTAAATTCTAGGAAGAAGAAAACTCACTGAGTTGGGGAAAAAAGCTTTACTGTGAAACATATAATAAGATACAGGACAATTTTTGACTAAAGTTGGAATCTTATTTTCAAGTGGCATCTAATTTATTCACATGTAAGTGAGAAATAAAGTCTATTTGGATTCTAAATGGAGTCATTTTTCTATGGAGAAATGAACTTCACATAAAATAATTTCAATTTGGATGCACAAAATCTAAGATTAAACTCCGAGGGTAGAGCACAGTCCTGTGAATTTTGCCTCATGACAAATGAATGATTTTCCATGCCAGAACCATTTCTTCAACACATGTATCCAGTCTTCCCAACAGCATGGCAGGGAGTGTATAAGCTGGAAAAGTCCAACCAGGATGGAAGGATCTCCAGGTTTGCCAAAATGAGACATGAATTCCTCCATAGTGGTGACCAGATTTACATCCTAAGTGGCTTTAAGAGGTATGCCCCTCCAACCCCACACCCCATCATCCATCTCTCTCTTTCTCTCTCTCTCTCTCTCACACACACACACACACACACACACACACACACACACACACACCCTTAGGAGTTTCACACTATTTTAAATGAATGCTTTGCCCTTGGTATGATAACACAATCAACAAAATTTTATTTCATGGGATATGACCATTATTTGCTGAGATTTCAATTTATGATCTGTGTCTCAAGGTCCATTTAGATTGACTTGAAGAATTAAAATCTACAATGCCAAGCTGAACTAGGACACCTTGCCTTTTTCAGTGACTAGGATATGGGGAGCACAAATATATAACCTTGTTCTGAGATGACGCTCAGGTACCAGGTTAGCAAGTGCTGATTATTACATGTTATCAATGATCTTTTAGTGAATATTTACAATGTGCTAAAAACCATGCCCAATGCTTTACAGGTATTATCTTCTTTCTTTCTCTCAGCAACTCTCTATATGAGATGAGAAAACTGAGGATGAGAGATGCTAAGTGATTGCTCAAAGACCCACAGCTGCTAATAAATGATGGGGAGCAAAGCTTCTGCTCTTAACCATATTTGCTTCCCTCTGGGTCTACAAATGAGAGCAGTTTCTATATTTTCCATTGGGAAGGAGACCCAGGCATCTAGGATCACCTCCCCCTTGACTTCCACACTGCATTTCCACAGAAGAAAAGGCTGGCTGACTGGAGCCTCCTAAATCACCTTCCTATAGATGGCAGGCATAGTATTGGGGAATCTCTCTGGAAGGAATTATTTCTACTTAAAAAATATCAAACTCCCACCCCACTCCTCCATCGATCAAGACCGTTTCACATGTAATTTCTAAGACTGCAAACCCAAGACACTTTCACGTGTAACTTCTAAGCCTGTAAACCTAAGATCCTTTCACGTGTAATATCTAGAGTGTGAGCCTATACAAAAGCAGGGCCTCTTTTTGTTAAATGAGTTTGGCTGTTAGACAAAACATTTTGCCTTGCTCCCGGCCATAATAAAACACCTCTTCCTTCCTAGTTCAGTGTCCAAGAGGTCTGTTTCTTGCCGCCGATCCTGCTTCACCATGACATATTACTTTTTTAGTGCTTTAAGATACACATTCACTTTGTTTACATGCTCCTAGAGGTCATTAACCTTTTTCTAGAGGTTAAATGTTATGTCTGGTTTGCTATCAATTTGTAAAGCCTTCCTTGTATATCCAAAGTTGAAGTAACCTGAATGCCAAAATTAATAGCTCAGATACCATCTTGTTACATCAAAATTGTGTTAACTCTGAAAAGGACATAAGCAGCTGCCTTAAATTGAAAACATCAGGGTGTTGGTGGTGAGGACACCATCACTGTCACCACCACCATCCACTGCCATCATCAACAGCAGCTACTATTGGTAGCATCATTTATGTGCCAGGAACCATGGCTGTATGTTTTACATGCGGAGTCTCTCATTGTCACAAAAAGCCAACAGAGTAGGGATTATTATCCTCATTTTACAGCTAAGGAAAGTTAAGCTCAGGGAGGTTACAAAAGAAGACTTGGATTTCAGATCTTCTCAAAGAACTTTAAGTTCATTCTTGTCATAAGTAGGTGGACCTCTAGAAGCCATGTTAAAAATAAATTTTAAAAATGAAGATCAGTGTCTGAGCTATAATTGGCACACCTGCAGCAATCTGGGATTATTCTTTGACTTGGGAAGATTCATGTGAGATCCCACTCCCACATACAACAGCAAGCTATTGTGTTAGGTATTTAACCTGCGCCAACACAAAATTCTTCTTACCTATTATTTTGTCATTCTCTAATTTTTACATCATGATGGCATCAATCAAAAACATCTGTCAAATGGGGACTTAACCTTTATTTGCAGTGGAAAACCTTCCACAGACTCCCAGCACGTCATGGCTGGTGATAGCTCACAGGTCATTTTGGCTAACCAGTTTTCCTTCTCCCATTAGAAGGTTTGGCTTTCTTCTCTATGTTGTTTATGGGGAGGGATAATGGGCAGTTTGTAACAAAAGCACAGACATAATGAGATCAAATCATTTGTGGGAAACTGTTAGGAAATGCAGAAAGTTGTCCACTTCCATGTTTGACTATACAGAGGACAAAACATGTTCAGTCAACACCTGACTGAACACCAAATGTCAAATTATGCAAAGCAGCTGCACACCGCGGGAAGTCATTTAGAATAACAATTTTAACAATTTATTTTGGTTAATTTTATCCTTACAGAAAAGCAGCATGAGTAGCTCAAAGAACTCCTGTTTACTCTTCACCTAGATTTACAAATTACTAATATTTTGCTCCATTTGATTTATCATTCATTCTTTTTATCCTGAACCACTGGAGAGCACTTTTTTGACATTTTGTCCTTTTAATCCATAAATATTTCAGCATTTATTTCGCATAAACAAGGGCTTTTAGAATAATGAAATTTCTGAAGAAATCGCAAAGTTAACGTAGAAACTATCAGAATAAATGTTAAAAAGTTAACTATAAGAAAATAATACTTTTCTTTCATGGATAAAGATAAGAAAAATACTTTGCCTTCATTCCTCAAAGAGAATAATTTTTTGGCCTGTTTTGCTTGCTGGGATGTTCCTAGACCTTGCCATGGTGCCTGGCACACAGCAGATACCTGTGAGGTTTTTTTTTTTTTAAATTGTACTTTAGTTTGTGGGGTACATGTGCAGATCATGCAGGACTGTTGCATAGGTACACACATGGCAATGTGGTTTGCTGCCTCCATCCCCCCATGACCTATAGCTGGCATTTCTCCCCATGTTATCCCTCCAAGACCTCCCCACCCCCCTGCTGACCCTCCCCTGGCCACCTCTCATAGACCTCAGTGTGTGATGCTCCCCTCCCTGTGTCCATGTGTTCTCATTGTTCAATACCCGCCTATGAGCGAGAACATGTGGCGTTTGTTTTTCTGTTCTTGTGTCAGTTTGCTGAGAATGATGATTCCCAGATTCATCCATGTCCCTACAAAGGACACAAACTGATTTTTTATGGCTGCATAGTATTCCACAGTGTATATGTGCCACATTTTCCTTGTCCAGTCTATCGTCAATGGGCATTTGGGTTGGTTCCGAGTCTTTGCTACTGTAAACAGTGTCTCAACGAACATACATGTGCATGTGTCTTTATAATAGAATGATTTATCATCCTTTGGGTATATACTCAGTAATGGGATTGCTGGGTCAAATGGAATTTCTATTTCTAGGTCCTTGAGGAAGTGCCACACTGTCTTCCACAATGGTTGAACTAGTTTACACTCCCACCAACAGTGTCAAAGTGTTCCTGTTTCTCCATATCCTCTCCAGCATCTTTTGTCTCCAGATTTTTTAATGATCACAATTCTAACTGGTGTGTGGTGGTATCTCAATGTGGTTTTGATTTACATTTGTCTAATTATCAGTGATGATGAGCAATTTTTCATGTTTCTTGGCCTCATATATGTCTTCTTTTGAAAAGTGTTCATATCCTTCAACCACTTGTGGATGGGTTTGTTTGTTTTTTTCTTGTAAATCTGTTTTAGCTCTTTGTAGATTCTGGATATTAGCCCTTTGTCAGATGGGTAGATTGCAAAAAGTTTTTTCCCATTCTGTTGGTTGCCGATTCACTCTAATGACTGTTTCTTTTGCTGTGCAGAAGCTGTGGAGTTTGATTAGGTCCCATTTGTCTATTTTGGCTTTTGTTGCCAATGCTTTTGGTGTTTTAGTCATGAAGTCCTCGCCTATGCCTATGTCCTGAATGGTTTTGCCTAGATTTTCTTCTAGGGTTTTTATGGTGTTAGGTCTTATGTTTAAGTCTTTAATCCATCTGGAGTTAATTTTAGTGTAAGGTGTCAGGAAGGGGTCCAGTTTCTGCTTTCTGCACACTGCTAGTCAGTTTTCCCAACGCCATTTATTAAACAGGGAATCCTTTCCCCATTGCTTGTTTTTGTCAGGTTTGTCAAAGATCAGATGGTGGTAGATGTGTGGCATTGCCTCTAGGGCCTCTGTTCTGTTCCATTGGTCTATATCTCTGTTTTGGTACCAGTAACATGCTGTTTTGATTACTGTAGCCTTGTATTATAGTTTGAAATCAGGTAGCATGATGCCTCCAGCTTTCGTCTTTTTGCTTAGGATTGTCTTGGATATACGGGCTCTCTTTTGGTTCCAGATGAAGTTTAAGGTGGTTTTTTCCAGTCCTGTGAAAAAGGTCATTGGTAGCTTGATGGGGATAGCATTGAATCTATAAATTACTTTGGGCAGTATGGTCATTTTCACTATATTGATATTTCCTAACGATGAGCATGGAATGTTTTTCCATCTGTTTGTGTCCTCTCTTATTTTCTTGAGCAGTTGTTTGTAGTTCTCCTTGAAGAGGTCCTTTATATCCTTTGTTGTATTCCTAGGTATTTTATTCTCTTTGTAGCAATTGTGAATGGGAGTTTGCTCATGATTTGGCTCTCTGTTAGTCTGTTATTGCTATACAGAATAGTCTGTTATTGCTTGTGATTTCTGCACATTGATTTTGTATCCTGAGAGTTTGCTGAAGTTGCTTATCAGTTTAAGGAGATTTTGGGCTGAGATGATAGGGTCTTCTAAATATACAATCATGTCATCTGCAAATAAAGACAATTTGACTCCCTCTTTTCCTAACTGAATACGCTTTATTTGTTTATTTATTTATTTTTCTTGCCTAACTGCTCTGTCTAGAACTTCCAATACTATATTGAATAGGAGTGGTGAGAGAGGGCATCTTGCCTAGTGCTGGATTTCAAAGGGAATGCTTCCAGTTTTTGCCCATTCAATATGATATTAGCTGTAGGTTTGTAGTAAATAGCTTTTATTATTTTGAGATATGTTTTTTTGATACCTAGTTTATTGAGAGTTTTTAGCATAAAGGGCTATTGAATTTTGTCGAAGGCCTTCTCTGCATCTATTGAGATAATCATGTGTTTTTTGTCTTTGGTTCTGTTTATGTGGTGGATTACATTCATAGGCTTGCGTGTGTTGAATCAGCCTTGCATCCCTGGAATGAAGCCTACTTGATAGTGATGGATAAGCTTTTTGATGTGTTGTTGCAATTGGTTTCCCAGTATTTTATTGAAAATTTCTGCATCTATGTTCATCATAGATATTGGCCTGAAGTTTTCTTTTTTTTGTTGAGTCTCTGCCAGGTTTTGGTATCAGGATGATGTTGGTCTCATAAAATGATTGGGGAAGGATTTCCTCTTTTTGGATTGTTTGGAATAGTTTCAGAAGAAATGGCACCAGCTCCTCTTTGTACATCTGGTAGAATTCAGCTGTGAATTATCTCTGTACTGGACTTTTTTTGGTTAGCAGGCTATTAATTGCTGCCTCAACTTCAGCCCTTGTTATTGGTCTATTCAAGGTTTCAACCTCTTCCTGGTTTAGCCCTGGGAAGTTGCAAGTGTCTAGGAATTTATCCATTTCTTCTAGGTTTACTGGTTTATGTACATAGAGTTATTTGTAGTAATCTCTGATTGTAGTTTGTATTTCTGTGGAATCAGTGGTGATATCCCTTTTATCTTTTTTATTGCATCTATTTGCTTCTTCTTCCTTTTCTTTTCTATTAATCTGGCTAGCGGTCTATTTTGTGATCTTTTCAAAAAACCACCTCCCAGATTTACTTAGTTTTTGAAGGGTTTTTTGTTGTTTCTATCTCCTTCAGTTCTGCTCTGATCTTAGTTATTTCTTGTCTTCTGCTAGCTTTTGAGTTTTTTTAAATCTTGATCCTCTAGCTCTTTCAATTTTGATGAAAGGGTGTTGATTTTTTTTCCCATTTATTTATTTTATTGCATTTTAGGTTTTGGGGTACATGTGAAGAACATGCAAAATTGCTGCATAGGTACACACGTGGCAGTGTCATTTGCTGCCTTCCTCCCCATCACCTACATCTGGCATCTCTCCCCTTGCTATCTCTCCCCAGCTCCCCACCCCCCACCGTCCCTCCCCTATTTCCCCCCAACTGACCCCAGTGTGTAGTGCTCCCCTCCCTGTGTCCATGTGTTCTCATTGTT
>NW_016107546.1:1085767-1114994 GCF_001604975.1 Cebus imitator | reverse complement strand
TTTCTTCTGCTTGGTCGATTTGGCTACTGAAACTTGTGTATGCTTCACAAAGTTTTTGTGCTGTGTTTTTCAGCTCCATCAAGTCATTTATATTCTTCTCTAAGCTGTTTATTCTAGTTAGCATCTCATCTAACCTTTTTTCTAGGTTGTTAGTTTCTTTGCATTGGGTTAGCACATGTTCTTTTAGCTTTGAGAAGTTTGTTATTACCCACCTTCTGAAGCCTGTTTCTGTCAATTCATCAGATTCATTCTCCATCCATCTTTGATCCCTAACTGGTGGGGAGTTGTGATCCTTTGGAAGAGGAGAAACGTTCTGGTTTTTGGTGTTTTCATCCTTTGTGCACTGGTTTCTTCCCATCTTTGTGTCTTTATCTACCTGTGGGCTTTGTAGTCGGTGACTTTTGGATGGGGTCTCTGAATGGATGTCCTTTTTGTTGATGAAGTTATTTCTTTCTGTCTGTTAGTTTTCCTTCTAACAGTCAGGCCCCTATGCTACAGGACTGCTGGAGGTCCACTCCAGACCCTCCTTGCCTGGGGATCATCCATGGGGGCTGCAGAACAGTAGGGGTTGCTGCTGGTTTCTTCTTCTGTTATTTTCGTCCCAGAAGCGTACCTGCCAGATGTCGGCCTGAGCTTTCCTTTATGAGGTGTCTCTGGGTATACAAGGGTCAGGGAGCTGCTTGAGGAGACAGTCTGTCCTTTATAGGAGCTCAAGTGCTGTGCTGGGAGCTCTGTTGTTCTGTGCAGAGCTACTGGAAAGGTACTTTTAAGTCTGCTGCAGCTGAACTCATAAGCTCCTCTTTTCCCAGGTTCTCTGTCCTAGGAAGGTCAGCTTTATTTATAAGTTCCTGTCATTCTGCTGCCTTTTTTCACAGATGCCCTGCCCCACATGGAGTAGTCTAGTCACAGTCTGCCAGCAGAGGCATTGGTGAGCTGCTGGGCTCTGCCCAGCTGCTGTGTGAACTGCCTCGGTAGTGGCGGACTGCCTCAGTAGCAGTGGTCGCCCTTCCCCCCACTGAGCTGGACCGTCCTGGGTCCAGCTGCACTTGCTGCGAAACTCTCAGTCCAGAGTGTTTCGATTGCTTGTTTTGTGGGGGTGGTACCTGCCTAGCCTGGCTCCCTATCTCTGCCCCCTACCATTCAGTTGAATGGACAACTCTGTCTCCCAGGTGTTCCAGGTGCAAGTTGAAACAGCCACCCAGATTTGTGTGAGTTTCTGTGTGCCAACCCAGCACCGGCTGAAACCACTGTGCTGAAAACTCGTGGTGCTTTTTGGCCTGGGGATCTCCTGGTCTGTGGGCAGTGAAAATTTGTTTGCAAATGCGGTGGGCACTCACCCTCTACATTGTTCTTGCTGGGAACTACACTCTGGAGCTGTTCCTATTCAGCCATCTTGGATCCTCCCCTCCCTGTGAGTTTCTTAATGTGATGGCGTGATAGTACATTGACCACAGTTGTAAACAAAATATTTCTAAAATAAAGCAAAGGCAATAATAGCAAATTATCTAATCATTACTTTATTAGCTATCATTTGGAATTTGCAAATGACAGAAAAAGGGAAAGGCTTCAGATGCAAAGGACTTTTGATAAGGTACCTTTTGAAGATGAGACAAGACAGGTTCTGACCTAATAAAATGCAGCCACCATGTGGACCTGTGCTCTTTTCACAGGTAGCGGTTCCTGATGTATTCTCGGTACATCGAGGCATCCTCTTTTCCGAGGGGTTGCATGACACCTTGGCTGGCCTGGATGTGGGCTTGGAAGATATCCGTAGATTTTCTGTCTACTCTTGGGGGCTGAACTTCATAGATATTGTCTTGTGAGAAAGCCGAGATGGGTGTTCTATAAAAGATGAATAAAGAGAGGGCTGCATTAAAGAAAGTATAAGGAAGGACCACAGGGAGTGGTCTCAGAAGCGCTTGAGAGTCGCTGGCATTGAATAAGCATGCTTACTTTTGACAAGCTGCTGGGATGACCCCCAGTGCTTTGGGGCTGGTTTTCTTCTCTGCCTGGAGCACAGAGCTGGACCAGTACCTGCCTGGAAGCCTCGCCTGATGCAAAGGCAGGGCATGCCCCTCTCCTCTGTTCCCACGGCCCTGTGCACACCCATGTCTGTGCATCCATCTGTCTCCCTCACATGACCTGGGAGCAACTTTGGTTAAGGCTGTACAGAAATTTTGCTCTTTTTCCTTGGCACATGGTAAGGACTCAATGGTTCTTAAGGGAAGATTTAGTAAAAATCAGTGAAGCAGGGGATAAGCATTCCTACCTCACACAGTTGTTAAGAGGAGTAAACAAGTTTATATGCATACTTATATATATAAAGTGTTCACTTAGCATACTGCCTGGGTGCTCAGTAAATATGAACTATTGCTAACAATTAC
The DNA here is from genome assembly GCF_001604975.1 of Cebus imitator. Taxonomy (NCBI): domain Eukaryota; kingdom Metazoa; phylum Chordata; class Mammalia; order Primates; family Cebidae; genus Cebus; species Cebus imitator. Next base: position 1,112,610 of record NW_016107546.1, on the reverse strand, counting down.
AGGTACAGAATTCCTTATCTGCAATTCTGAAATCCTAAAAGCTGAAACAACCAAAAGTTACTTTGCTGGCAAAATGTAACCCAACTAAAACTCATTTTGTGGCACATCCTAATGAGCTGACAATAATCACCCCCACTTCTTGTGAATATTAATGTGTCTAATTATTGGACATGGCCTCCAATCACACTGGGGATGTTATTACAAGGTGTATGTACCATTCTGCTATGCTAACTGCCAATTCTGAATTCTGCAACTCATCTGGCCTCCAGCTTTTGGATGATGGCTTGTGGGTCTTTAATAGGCAGCTTCCTTCCTTTCTGGGGTGATTTGAAAAGCACCCAATAATCCCTTTCTTCAAAAACATCCCTCTCTCTCTATTCAAAAATACCCGGGCTGCCACAGGGTTAAAATTTCCATCCACCCCTTAGGGAAGGCACTGTCTCCAGAAAGACCTTGTCAAAATGCAGCTCCATGTCTGACATCCTTAGCAGGAGGTTAGCCTTCAAGGGATGAGTCAATTAACAAGTCAGGTGTGACACAGAGTGTGTGTGTGTATGGTGGGTGCATGCCCACGTGCATGCCCAGGAAGGTCAAGAAAAGGGGAAGATGGTAAGCTAACAAGACATTGTGAGGGGCTGGGGGGCACAATGACAACACACTCCACTACTTGGCTCAGAGCTGGCCCTGTAAGAATGGGGGTGGTTGGCCATAATAGGGCACCCAAGATAACACAGGGAAAGAAAATCTGGAGAATCTATTCTGCTAAGCTGAGACCTCAGCCTTGCTCAGGTGCATCTTATCAGAGGAATCAGAAAGGCACTCTGGATGCCAAGTTGCTTGCTTGGCTGGGGCCCCTGTGGAGATTCCCTGCAGTCAGACACAGAAATGGACCTCAGACCCAGCTGGGTCTGTACTTGAAATACCAACATTTCACTGGACACTAGGAAATGTGGTGACATACGAAGAAAGATGGAAGTTGTACAGTAAAACCCAAAAGGGCTCTATCTTCATAGGATGTGCTACAATTAAATGTGGGCTATTTTTTTTCTTTTTTGAGACGGAGTTTCACTCTTGTTGCCTAGGCTGGAGTGCAACGCCGTGATCTTGGCTCACCACAACCTCTGCCTCCCGGGTTCAAGTGATTCTCCTGCCTCAGCCTCCCAAATAGCTGGGATTACAGGCATGCACCCTCATGCCTGGCTAATTTTGTATTTTTAGTAGAGATGAGGTTTTGCCATGTTGGTCAGGCTGGTCTTGAACTCTCGACCTCAAGTGATCTGCCTGCCCCAGCCTCCCAAAGTGCTGGGATTACAGGCGTAAGCCATCGCCCCCAGCCAAATGTGGGCCTTTTTAATGCTCCCAGCGAATAGTCAAGATAGCTTACTGTACTTTGCCTTTATCTAATGACACATCCTGAGATGACTAGAGACTACATTAAATTGCATTAAAATAACACAGAACTAGAGGTGACCAGGGGAGCAAGCTGCCCCGTCTGCATATGAGGCCCTTCAAAGGATCAGCAATAAGGAATCTCAGCTCTTTAGAATAGCCTGGGTCTTTAAAGACTGATAGGAAGGGAGTTAATGACATTTTGGTAATAGAGAGCATGGGGACATCAAAACTCTTACAGTAAGTGTTTCTCAAACACTGATCTGTCTTCAACCTGTCAGGGAGCCATATCAATGACAGACCAACAAGAAAGACACTGCAGTCTGGCAAAGGCTGACTATTTTATTCCCAAGCCTAGGCAATATCAACAGCATAAAAAAATTATTTATAGATCAGAGTATACAATGATAATAGATACTAAATACATTTATGCATTTGTTAAGTCTAAGGCTACTAAGCTCCATCTTTTGTAGACTCATTTATCATCAGATTCACTAGATAAAAGAATAGTGTGTATGCATGTATGTAGATATGAGATATGGTGTATATACATATATACACACACTATATAGTTATGCTTTATATTCACTAATATATATATATATATATTTTTTCCCAACCATCCCCACAAAGTAATCTCCTTTAAGTGGATCCATGTGAACTTTTATAATGGTCATTCTACTGTGCAGATATTGGAACAAAAATATAGTTAATAAGCATATGGGGTTTAAAGCCAATAAATCTAGATAACATAGTGTTACATCTATTATTTCTTAGGTAGAGCTGGAACATCTTGTCCTTAAAATGTGACTGTTTTTATTTTATACTGTTATATAGAAAATACCAATGAAATACACAATAGAGCCTTAGAGGCTGCTACAGGGTTGGTAAAGTTTTCAGTTAAAATGCCATACGTATATAAAAATTAAATATAAAAACTAACAATATTTACCCAATATTTATCATAGAAAAACTATTGTGTTTCAGATTGATCAGTGCTTTTCACCTTTCTATTGCAAAATAAAACTGATATAGAAAATCACACAAAACAAACACATAATTATTATAAAGTGAACACCACCCAGGTCAAGAAACAGAAATTCTGACAACCAACCCAAAAGCCCCTTCCAGGTGGCCCAACCCAATCACAATCCCTACCCTGACTTCTACAGTAATCACTTCTTTGCACTTTTAAAAAAAGACATTGTCGTTTAAATGTGCCTCCCTAGATTCTATAGTCTTGCTCATTTAAAACATGTGATATGCCTTTTAATCTACAGATGCTCTCATCTTTCCTTTTCTTTCTTTTTTTAAGAGACAGGGCCTTGCTGTATCTCTTAGGCTGGAGTACAATGGAGAGATCATGGCTCCCTGCAACCTCAAACTCCCAGGCTCAAGCAATCCTCCTGCCTTGCCCTCTCAAAGTGCTGGGATTACAGACTTGAGCCACCGGACCCGGCCTCTCACTTATCTATTTCTTACAATTTATCTGTTGAAGAATCTGGGTTGTAGAGTTTCCCTCGGTTTCGATTTAGCTGCTTGCATAGTCAAGATGCAGCTCAAAATATTCCTCTGCCTTTTGTATGTGCTGCAGGTCAGCAGTTGGGTCCAGAGGCTGGTGAGATGCTGTTTCAATTGCTTGGGTAACACTATGGGTGATGGCGTATTGCTTCACCAGGAGGGCCACAGAGTCTGGTTGCTTATCTTTTTTATGTTAACAGCCATTAAGGCCAATGCCTAGATCCAGTAATTCACTGGGGCTTGTCAAATTATCACTTGACATCTTGCCTTAAATCCTTTTTAATGTCTTTCTTCATTTCTTCTAAAGTTTTGTATTTTAGCTCATTTTGAAATAGTATGCTTCTGTTTTAACCTTTTATTGACTTGTCTTTCTGGCATGGTTTCACTGTCTATAGGAATGTTATTTTGCTCTGTTCCTTATAATTCTACAATGGGATTGGTCCTTGATTATTTTCAGTTGCTTACTGTGGCAAAATTAGTTTTTCAGAGGCTTAAGATGTTCAGGAAAGATGTACTTAACTTCACAGAACTCTCTTTGGTTGTTTCAGTGAAGTGAAGTGTTGAAAATCACCGCAGCCTGCTCTCTGATGTTTCCTCTTTGCTCCCCTTCCTCAGTGTTGCCTGGACTTTCTCCTTCCTTCATCTCCACTGTCCTGCTCAATTTTAATGCCACTGTCAGCAATTTTTCCTGCTGGGTCTAGGAAGGGGACTTTGGCCGTTTGGGTTCAAGAGTGGTCCAGACGGCTTTTGCCCTTTCAAAACTCACCCCAAACCCCTTGCATTCCCCTGGTATTGAATTGGATGAACCCCTTGTTTCAGCTGCAGTGATTTCTGGCAACCATCTGTGAGCTCTTTTGGGGTTCTCCTATTCTTAGGCCTGCCAGATCCCCCCCCCCCCCATTCTCTCCTGCCTCTTCCCCTTGCACACGCACTGCTATCATGCAGGTCTTATGACTGTGGGTGGTTTATCTCCACAGCCTCTTTAGACTTGGGGGTGTGCGGGGATACTGTATCATGTACTTTTGAGGTAAGTGTTGTCTGTACATACCTGGTTTTGCTACCCAGTTGTTCTGTTTTTTTGTGTGAGGATTCAGAGAGATTTTAAAACGACACTGCTGCTGCCTTCTTCCAGAACCCACCAGGCTCTATTTTTAAAAGTTAAAATAGAGCCCTTCATTTGCTATACTGTCAGCTGTGGGGCTCCGTTTTCCTTGTTCTGGAGGTGGGCACTGCCATACCACCCCTCCTTACCCAGGCTGCTCTCTGGGAAGCTCTTTCCCAGCTCAACTTCCACTTCTACTCTCGCAGGATCTGTTCCCTTCAGAGACAGTGCATACTGCAGATGTTCAGATGGACCAGCTTTCTGAATGATGGGAGACTAGGGGGTGCGGGTGAGGTGGCAGCACTCTTAATCTTGCAGTTCATCTGCATGTGGCTAATCAGGTATTGCCTATATAGCAGTAGAGGTACAAAAAGAGTTACAGCAATGTTTTCATTGACTTCTTATCAGATATACTTTTATTGCAGTGAATAGGAGATGGCACACCATCTATTCTAATGGGAGCTGTGGTCTCAGAAGCATTTGACAGTCGCTAGACTGAATAAGCAGTCCACTCAGGGCTGGTTTTCTTCTCTGCCTGGAGGACAGAGCGGGACCAGTACCTGCCTGGAAGCCTTGTCTGATGCACAGGCAGGGCATGTCCCTCTCCTCTGTTCCCACAGCCCTGTCCACACTTATGTCTGTGCAACCATCTGTCTCCCTCACGTGACCAGGAGCAACTTTAGCTGAGGCTGTACAGACTTTTTGCTCTTTTTCCTTGGCACATGGTAGGGACTCAATGGCTTTTTAAGGAAGAGTTAGTAGAAATCAGTGAAACAGGGGATACTAATAATTCTTACCTCACACAGTTGTTGAGTGGAGTAAATGAGTTTATATGTATAGCATAGTGCCTGGGTGCTGAGCAGATGTGAAATACTGTTAACAATTACATGGCCAGTCATGGTGTCTCATGTCTGTAATCCCAGCACTTTGAGAGGCTGAGGAAGGTGGATCATTTGAGGTCAGGAGTTTGACAGCAGCCTGGCCAACATGGTGAAACCCCATCTCTACTAAAAATAAAATAAATACCCAGGTGTGGTGGCAGACACTGGTAATCTCAGCTACTTCAGAGGCTGAGGCAGGAGAATTGCGTGAAGCCCAGGAGACAGAGGTTGCAGTGAGCTAAGATCAGGCCATTGCACTCCAGCTTGGGCATCAGGATGAGACTCTGTCTCAAAACCAAAACAAAAAAACAATTACATAATTCCTATCTGCAATCTAAAATCCCAAAAGCTATAATAACGAAAAGTTACTTTGCTGGCAAAATGTGACCCAACTGAAACTGATTTGGGCCTTGGGTTTCATGGACAAAGGAGCTCTGGATGGCTACCCAAGGACCTCACTCCGCTATCTGAGCAGGTTTCCTTTACTATTGTTACCCAGTGGGATGAGAGCACTACTAAAGACAAATAGCAGTTGTATGTTTCCTATGCTCTTCCTTTCTGAATGAGAGTTTTAATTTTCCTTTGCCACCACTGTATATTGGGAGCAGAAAGGCAGTCTTTATAGGTCACTAGGTTATAAGAAGCTACATCTGGACCTGGTAAAGAGAGCTGCACATACCCAGAGATCCTGGACTTTGAATGGGATGCAGAAATGTATAGGGGAGGGAGTGAGTCCTATTTATAGCAAGAAGAGTATGTATGGGTAACCAGGAAGTTAGAGGGCAGACCGTGACACATGACATAGGTGAGACGCCTCAGCGTCCACTGCACTCCCCTTCTAGTGTGAGGCAGCAGAAAAGCAAAAACTAATATCCCAGACTACCATGCTATTCAAGTTCAAAATGCAATATAGGTTCTACCTACGACTTGTACTTAAGTACTTTGATTTGGAACTGGGTCATATGGAAAGCAGGAAGATGCAGGCTATGTGTTTTGCAGATTAGTGGCATAAGTGATGTGCTCTTGAGTTGAGCACTGTGGTGATGGCTTTTTGCATACAGTAGTTCCCCCTTATCCTTTGGGGATATGGTTACAAGACCCCCAATAGATGCTGGAAACTGCAGACAGCACCAACTCTTACATGTTTGGTTTTTCTATACAAGCATACCTATGATATGGTAATTTATAAATTAGGCACAGTAACAGATGAACAGCATACCTAATAATATAATAAAACATGTATGACAATATTCTGTAATAAAATTTTTGTGAATAGGGTCTCCATCTCTCAAAATGTCATACTGTTCTGTACCTCCAGCAACTGAAACTGCAGAAAGAGAAACCATGGATAAAGGGGGATTATTGTATAGCTGAGGTAGCTGCTTTTGGAGCCAGTAGCTGCTGTGATAGCTTCCTGATGAAGGCAGACGCAGCAGCTCCTCTGATGGTTTGCCATATGCTTTTGGGAGTCATTTGTGGAAGCTAGGTCTAGGGTCTATTTCTTCAGTTCTCCAGTGATCCTGAAAGCTACCTAAAATCCTGTAATAAATCACTTTCTGCTTAATTTACCTAGAGCAGATTATGCTGTCTGCAATGGAACCCTGGCCAACACAGCCAGCTAATGGGTAAAGAACTCTAGTGCCAGCCCTCTTATTGAAACCAGGAGCAAGCTCCCAGGCCCCCAGGAGACCCCTATTACTAGATGGTTCTGGCAGAGAGTGGACGCTTCCAGCAGCTGAGCACATGTATGTTTGCTCCTCAAGAAAGGACAGTCTGCTACAGGCACAGATATGAGTGGCAATGGTGGTACTTTTTATGATTTAGCCTTTGCCGTCGATATTTCGTGTTGGTCCAGGGATGGTAGAATTATACTTTTTTTTCCCCCACACTCTCTGAGAGCTGTAAAATAAAAATGTTATTTGTATTTTAAAAATAACTTTTGGTTTTAGAGAAATAAAGCATGATGATTTTCTGACCTGAAATAGGTAAAATGCTTCCAATTTAGAATGCAACTTATAAACAGTGCAATTTCCCTCCCATTTGCAGGACACAATGTCTACCTTATTATAAAAAGAGGTACAGTTTTTCTCTGTTTCAGCTGTGTTTATTATCACAAACACTGAGGGAGCATCCACCAATATTTGGCTGCATTGTTTGTAGGCTCTAAGTCAAACATTTCAGCTACTGTTTAATGTGAGAGGGCTTGGATCTGAACCACAGGCAACACGAACTGATTCTCCTGCACAGCACTGGGTCTGCTCAGAGAGGGCTTTTCTGCCAACAAAGGACAGGTGACACATCAAGCACACAACAGCTGTTCTCAAAGGGCAAAGAATGTAACTGCTCCTCCAAGAGTCATCCTTTCTCCCTGCCTGGATGCAGGGCCAGACACTTCCTTTGCACAACTGGTCATCCATCAGACATTTATATAGCGACCTTTTGGGGGAATCAGTCCCTTCTGTCCTCACATTTCCTAGAACAGAAGCAGCAGTGGCCACTCCTGATGTCACTCCTGGAAACTCAGACTAATGGACTGCAGTAATGGCGCGTCTTACCTCCCACATGCTGCTTACATTCTCCACGTCTGTTCTGATATTCCCATCTTTTTCTGGTTATTTATAAAGAGCTACCATTGACTTTGTCATGTCACATCATTACATTCCTTGTAACTTCCATCTTTTTTCTAATCAACTTTTAATTTTAGAACCGCTTAAGATTTACAGGATTATTGTGCAGAGGACAGGGCGTTCCCACATATTCCATGTTGTTTAATGAGAGAGGGCTTGGCTCTCTCTGAGCCACAGGCAAGGACTGGTCATCCCATATAGCACTGGGTCTGTGCAGGATTCAATTTCCTGTATTATTACTCCTTCTTCCATTACGGTACATTTGCTATACTTAATGAGCTGATAGTGATACACGATTATTACCTACAGTCCATACTTGGTTTTTACCTAAAGTCCTTTTACTGTCCCAGGATCCCATTCAGGACTCATTACATTTGGTCATCACGTCTCCTGAGGCTCCTCTCGGAGGTGACAGTTTCTCTGGCTTTACTTGTTTTTGATGACCTTGACAATTTTGAGGGATACTTAACCTGCATGTATTCAGTTTTCCTAAGAATCACAGAAAACGGTCTTTTGGAAGAAGGTATCAGTAGGATCATAAGCCTCCAAAACAAGACCTAACTGTCTTAAGGCTGCAGATGGACACTCGTGTGGCTCCCCGTCAATGTTAGTCTGTGATGAAGGTGGGGTGCTGTGCCCAGTGGATGTTCTGCCGGCTGCTGAGGACATTCCTGTGAAGGATCCAGTGGAGCAGCTCCCCAGCCTGGCTCATTGTTATATTCAAATGAAGAACTGTACAAAGTACAGATTTCCAGGCTTTGGCCCAAGTGTACTGGATTAAAATCTCTAGCAATGGGGCCGTGGATTCTGTATTTTTTATCCTTTAAAAATAATAATGCTAATTATTAATACTGGCAATTATAAAATAATGGCCTATAATCTATTAGTATTATTAATATAAATAAAAGTGTAAATGTGGAAAATTTAAACAGTAGTCAGAAGTTCAAAATGAAAACTATGCGCCCCCTCCATAATCTGAACACGCTCTAGGAACACTCTGGTTGCTTCCTGTTTTTATTGTTGTTTTTTGGTTGCTTTGGAATTTGCATTTCAAGAAGTTTCCCAAAATATGCCAGTGTAACTGGAAAACTGGAACCCACTACTACAGAAAAAATGAAAAATTCAGCTGTTGGGGAGCACAATGACCCCTTCAGTGCTGACAGCCCTTATGTGATCATAAAGCCACCCTCCTCCCCTTCTCCACTGCACAGGCTAGTCCTAGAGCCCTCAGATGGGTAGACATCTGCATGGAGACGCAACCTGACAGCCTCGGAGATGCTGGTACCAAGTAGCGTGAGAAGGGTGCTCTCATTAAGCGGGGGCAGCCTGGAGTGGGGAGTCAGAGGCCAGGCAGGGGAAGGCCATCCCTCCAAAGGACAGTTCCAATGTGGGGAGTGAGAACCTGGATGGGGAGAGGAGGGCATGCATGTGGATGCAGCCGGAGTGGGTATGTCAGAACCCGAGCAGGGAGAGGCAGGTGTGGAAGTCCATGCAGAGGGCTGGCCTAGGACCTGTAGGGATAAGGAGGGCATCCCTCTGGGTGGGTGTCGCCATGAGCGGAGTCAGAGTCTGAATGGAGGGTGTTCATGTCGGGGAAGGGGTGGATGCAGTGGTGATGGCCAACTGGTTATGTATGGGGGGATGAATCAAATAAATATAACAAGGGTAATGGGAGTCAAATTTCCTAACTGTTGGAGAAGGCAGTTACTAGCACGGGCAGGGGGAAGACTAAAATAAACCCTAGATACCCTACAGTTAGAAAAATCAGTATGAACTTACAGATTTAAATATATATATTTAGCTATATTTATAAAAATATTGATATGATAATATATAAAATAGATGTGCATGTATATGCTTATATATACATTTACACATATATGTACATGTACACATAAATTTGTGAATTTTTTAGAGTGGGCCTGGGGGCAGTGACCCTCCAATGGCAACAGGTACACCTAATGCCCAGAACTTGGCTTCAGTGTCATTTTCCACTAAAAATAATCAGGGATCCTTAGAGAAATGACTGATTTCAGGACTGGGACAGACAAAGAACATGATGAGCCTAGAACATCTTGTGCTAGAAATCAAAGAAGTACTCAAAGGCTGATGAGGACATATCCAAAGGACACAGGGGCCAGGCTGAGGAGACTCATGATTTTTGGGACACTTTGAGCTTCATAACAAATAATGTCAGCAACAAAGTATATCCCACTGAATACACAGGAAGTTAGAATCTCATACTGATAAATGAAAAAAAATGAAAATGTGATGAAGGATTTTTATGGTTTGAAAACACCTTTCATAAAATATTTATTAATAAAAGAAAAAAACAAGCAACTTCATAGTAGAAAAGCCCAGAAGACACCACTTACTCAAAGGATAAAAATAAAATCATTAGGCCAGGTCTGGTGGCTTAAGCCTGGAATCCCAGCACTTTGAGAGGCTGAGGCAGGCTTGAACTCACTTGTGCCCAGGAGTTCAAGATCAGCCTCAGCAATATAGTGAGACTCCCATCTCTACAAAAATAAAAATTAAAAATTAGCTGGGTGTGGTGGCACATGTCTGTGGTCCCAGCTACTTGGGAGGTTGAGGTGGGAGGATCGCTTGAGCCTGGCAGGTCAAGGTTCTGTGATCATATACTCCAGCCTGGGTAAGAAGCAAGACCTGCTTTAAATAAATAAATAAGTAAATAAGTAAATAAATAAATAAATAAATAAATAAACATACATCAGTAATGGGACAAACTGAAATTGTGTGCCCCATGACAGGATGCAATGAAAAGAATTCACCATCATGTCTGTGATATTCCTGTCTGTATTTGTTATATATAATATATGCCAACATTTATTATGTCACAGTTTCTGGGGTTCATAGATCTGGGATTGGCTTAGCTTAGTGGTTCTGGTTCCAGGTGTCCCAGGATGTTGCAGTTAATCTGTTGGTTACAGCTACTTTCAGCTCAAGGCTTAACTGAGGCTGGAGAATTCTCCTGCAAGTTTAGTCACCTGGTTGACTGACAGGCTCCAATTTCTCACTGGCTGTTGGCTGGACACATCAGTTCCTTATGGGCCTATCCATACAGCTGTTCACAACATGGAGGCTTGCTTCCCACAGCAAGTGATCTAAGAGATAACTTTCACAACCTAATCACTTCTGGTGGTCACCAAAGTCAATTCCAGTACAATGTGGGAGGAGATTACATGAGGATCACAAAGATCAATCCTGGTACAAAGTGGGAGGAGATTACATGAGGCTATGAATATCAAGAGGTGGGGCCAACTTGAAGGTTAGCTACCACACTGTTATCCCCTGATTCATAAGCTGAAAAGAATCATAACAAACCCAAATCAATGTCTATTCTATAAAATAATTGGCTTGCATTCTTTAACCTGTCAAGGTCATAAAAATCAAGGAAGACTGGAGAACTGTACCAGAATGAAAAAAGGCTAAAGAGACATGACAACTAAATGCAACATCAGATGCTGGACTGGATCCTTTTGCAATCAAGAACATTGTGGGGACTAATGGCAAAAACTTGAATGGGCTCTGAGGATTAGAGAGTTGCAATGTACCGAGGTTAATTTCCTGATTTTACTGATTGTTCTGTGATTTTCCCAGGAAAATATTCTCATGTATAAAAATACCCACAAAAGTGGCAGGGAGAGAGAGGATATCAGGTCTGAAACTCACTCTCAAATGATTGGCAGTGGGGAGGGAAGGGTCTCTGTTTTGTAATGGCAACTTTTAGATAAGCTTGAGATTTCCAATTTAAAAATGTATATAAATTAAAAAGACCTATACGAGAAATTTAAAATTATCTAGGTTACTATTACATAGAATTACATGAAACTGCTATTTTTGTAGGTAAAAAAATATAAATTTTGGTGATTTCACATGGTTACATTTAATATGAGAAAATTACAACAAACTAATCAGCATCAAAGATAATGAAATTCTACATTTACACAAAAATGCAAAATGATTCACAGTGCCCTTTCAAGGATCCCTCTCCTGCAGTTACTCACCCTGTCCAGCGCCCAGCATCTGTCTCTGCCATCAGCACACAGAGAATCTGCTATGTTAAATCCTGCCTGAATAATGATCCTTCCTCAAGTTCACATTCCCCTCCAGATACTGTCCTCTTCCTCTGTGCCCCTTTAGAGCAACATTTTTTGAAAGAATGGCTTCTACTTCTGATGTCCTTTTACTTCCCATTGTTTCCTAAATTCATTCCAAGTGGGCTTGCAAGGCCACCACCCATAGGAACTCTCTCATCAGGGTCATGAATAATCTTCCTGTTGCCTAAACTAATAATCATTTTTCTGTATTCAACATTGCTGCCCACTTTCCTTCTTTAAACACTTTCTTCTGTTGGCTTCCATGAAACCAACTCCTCTTGAGTTTCCTCCTACTTCCCTCTTTGCTTATATCCTTGTCCACTACAATTCAGAAAGCACCATGGTCATCTTTTAAAGATGTAAATCAGAGACGCAGCTCTCTACTTAAAACCCTCTGGAGGGTTTTGGAGTAACAGATAAACTCCTGTGAGAGGCACCCTGAGATCTGGCCCCTACCTATGCCTCACTCCATCCCACAGGACATTCTTCTGTGCCTTTAACCCAGCTTCAGCTTGCATATTAGTCCATTTTTACACTGCTAAAAAGAACTCCCCTAGACTGGGTAATTTATAATGCAAAGAGGTTTGCTTGACTCTTAGTTCATTATGGCTGGGAAGGCCTCAGGAAATTTACAATCAGGGTGAAGGGGAAGCAAAGTACCTTCTTCACAAGATGGCAGGAAGGAGAAGTGAGGAGTAAAGGAGGAAGAGCACTTTATAAAACCATCAGATCTCATGAGAACTCACTATCACAAGAACAGCATGGGGAAAAACCGCCCCTGTGATTCAATAACTTCCACCTGGTCTCTCCCTTGACAAGTGGGGATTATGGGGATTATAATTCAAGATGAGATTTGGGCGGGAACACAAAGCCTAACCACATCAGCTTGTTTCTCAAACATGCCAAGTTTATTCCTGCCCGAGCCTTTCGTGTATGCTTCAAACACTTCTTCAAACACTCTTCCCCAGTCGTCTCACGGCAGACTGCTCTTTTTCATTAAGTTCTCAGCTTAAACATTAACTCTGCAGAGAAAACTTCCCTCCAAGCCTAATTTAAAACAGCTCCAGCTGGGTGCAGTGGCTCAAGCCTATAATCTCAGCACTGGGTGGATCACCTGAGGTTGGATGTTTGAGACCAGCCTGACCAACATGGAGAAACCCCGTCTCTACTAAAAATACAAAATTAGCAAGGCGTGTTGGCACGTGCCTGTAATCCCAGATACGCGGGAGGCTGAGGCAGGAGAACTGCTTAAACCTGGGAGGTGGAGGTTGCGGTGAGTTGAGATCGCACTATTGCACTCCAGCCTGGGCAACAAGATCAAAACTCTGTCTCAAAAAAACAAAAACAAAAACAAAAACAAACAAACAAAAAAAACACAGCTCCTGACCCGTACCTGCTCCAATCACTCTCTCACATTCCCTGCTTTGTGTTCTTCAGGGCATTTATCCTAATATGAAACTGTCTTACTTATGTGTTTATTAGGTCAATGCCTGTCTGCCTACCCTAAAACAGAAGGGCCCTCAGGAACCCTGTCAGTCTTATTCTTTACTGTGTCCCCAGTGACTAGAACAGTTCCTGACACATAGTAGGTGCTTAGGTATTTGTTGAATAAATGAATCACCTTCTGTTTTAAGCTGTTAATGATTCCAACTATTAGATGACTTGTGGCTGTGATAATAATTATAGAATCTTTAAATGACCTTTATTCCAATCATCTTGTCGAATCTTCAGCCAAATGAAGATGCTCTCCATCACACTGCTGGTAGAAGGTTACCCTGCCTCTGCTTGGGTACTCGTAGTAATGAGGACTCAGGACTTTCAATAATGGAATGTTTACAGGTCACTGTGGATAGCTCTGGTTGTTGGAAAGATGTTCTCTTCAGCAACCCTAAATCTTCCTCCCTATATGTTCCATTTATTGGTCCCTGAAACAACTCAAAAAGCCCTGCTTCCTTTGACAGTGATTCCAATATTACTTGAGGGAATGATCACATGATTCCTAATACTCTTCTCTGAGATAAACATTCCCAGCTATCTCAACACTTCAAGTGACATGAAAAATTAACCAATACTGCACATGAGAAATGTCTGCGAAATTTTACCAGCTTGGTTTAAAAAAATAAAACCTTTCTAAGAATCTTATCTGGGAACCACAACACAAGAGTGTCCTTGGATATTCCGAGAACATGGTCTCATTTCTCACAGCTGTCCTTCTGTTCTCTTAACTGCCTGGTTCTCTGCATCATACTCTTTCTGATACTGAGGGAACTGGGACAACTATAGACAGCCAGGCCCGCAAGCATCTTTCCTGGGACAAAGACTTACCTTTTTCAGAATATATTTTACTATGTTTTCATTTTTAAACAAATTTCATATTTAATAAGATGAGGGGAAACTTGGGATATAACTGTTCACTAACAAGCTTTGTAGCAAGGACTCTTTGCTGAGGACACTAAATAATTTATTGCATGAGCGAACAGTTTGGATCTTACTTCCCATTGGGCTTTGAATTTGTGTGTGCAGCACAGGAGGAACAACGTCTGTCATGGCTGAACAGGCAGCATTTTAGTGCTGATTTGTACCCTTCGTGTGACTTAGACAACTGAGTGAGCACTCAATAAATATTATTGAATGAAGGAGTGAGTAAGGGAATAAATGAGCCAATGAATAGATGATCCCAGACCTAGTGCTCTAGTCCAAGCACCAGCAATGCAGCCACAACCTGGACAGGTAAGGACTCACAGTTCAACAGTGGAAGGCATGGGATCAGATCCCAGAGCACCTGATTCTCTGGCCTAGAATTATTTCCACAGATTCAGGCTACCTCTCTTTTTGGGCACCTGTGAAAATGAATTTTCAGTTAACTGGATAAGTAGAAAGGATTTTGTTTATAATAACTAAGTCATCTGATTGACTTCCCCATATCCATGCACCCTCAATGATTATTCTAAGCCAATTACCATCAGCCCATAGCCTTGCAGTAACATACGTGGGGGTTAGCATCTGACCCAGTCCTGGCCATTTGGGCGTGAGAAATTTGCTGAGCAAGTTCTGGGACTCCTTGCTCCTAAGGAGGAGACACTGAGACAGTGTTTCCCCTATGCTCTGGGCACTACTGTGTCTGACTGTGGCACCTGGAATTGCTGCAGCCAACTTGCTACTGGTCTGAGGATGGGGCAACACTGAGAATGGGGCAGCAAAGAGATGGAAAATTCTGGGCATTTCATGATCACACAAAGCCCCTGAATCTACCAACTTTGGAGCCTGCCCATCTGCAATCTTTCAGGGAAGTAAGATAATAAATTATCTTATCATTTAAACCGGTTGAGTTACAGGTTCTGTTATTTGGAACTGAAAGCATCCTAAAAAGTTCAGATCAGTTTTTGATGGAATGCTTTAAAAAGAGAACAAATTCCATTTGACCCAGCAATCCCATTACTGGGTATATACCCAAAGGATTGTAAATCATTCTATTAGAAAGACACACACACACATATGTTCATTGTGGCACAATAGCAAAGACCTGGAACCAACCCAAATGCCCATCGATGATAGACTGGACAAGGAAAATGTGGCATATATACACCATGGAATACTATGCAGCCATAAAAAACGATGAGTTTGTGTCCTTTGTGGGGACATGGATGAATGTGGAAACCATCATTCTCAGCAAACTGACACAAGAACAGAAAATCAAACACCACATGTTCTCACTCATAGGCAGGTACTGAACAATGAGAACACATGGACACAGGGAGGGGAGCATCACACACTGGGGTCTGTTGTGGGGGGCTAGGGAAGGGACAGCAGGAAGTGGGGGAGGTTGGGGAGAGAGAACATGGGGAGAAATGCCAGATATAGGTGACAGGGTGATGGAGGCAGCAAACCACTTTGCCATGTATGTACCTATGCAACAATCCTGCATGATCTGCACATGTACCCCAGAACCTAAAGTTCAATAAAAAATAAAAATAAAAAAAGAGAACATTTTCTTCCTTAATTCCTTAAAAAATAATAAATCATAGAAAGTAACATTTCTTCAACCAGTCACAGATATCATCCTGCTGGCAAATACTGAGCAAGGCTGTAACATAATAATGTCCCTGGTTGCCTCAGTAATGCATACTGACATAAATAATCAAATACCCTATGCAAATAAGTTCTCAAACTTTTAGTCTCAGAATCCCTTCACACTCTTAAAAGCATTATTGAAGACCTCAATTAGCTTTGGTTAATATGGGTTATATCTAGTGATATTTACCATACAAGACAGTAAGACAGAAGTTTAAAAAACATTTATTAAAATAACAAACTCAACACATGATAGCATAAACAACTTCTTAATGAAAAATAACTATATTTTAAAAACAAAAACATTAGTGGCAAAAGAAGCAATGTTTCACAGTTTGCAAATATTTTCTATATCTGGCTGAATAGAAGACAACTGGATTCTCAAATCTGCTTCTGTAAAATCTGTCATGATACATTGTTTTGGTTGGAGCACATGAAGAAGATATGGCCTCACAGAGATACATGGTTAGAAAAGGAAGCAGTATTTTAATAGCCTTCCAAATAAGCCTTCGGATATTTTTATTTGCTAATACAACAAAATTTGACAGGTTTCTTAAAGGTTAGTTGCAATGTAGAACTGAAACCACGTCAATGAACTTCCCACACACTCTTATCCATTGATGCATCTTACACTTGGAATTAATGTTTTTACCCGTGCATGAGTCTTTAACAGCATGTATTGGTCATCTGGAAAATACTGGTTCACTCACTTATGCAGATCATCTAAATGATAACACATCTCATTACACAATATCAAAAAATCACATTTGTTAAGATTGCTACTGATCTCCTAAAAAAATCTTAAGTATTGTTCATGGTGGTAGATAGATGTTTTCAAAAATTCTGATTTTCACTTGAAAGATCTAACTTTATCATTGGTAACAAATACTGTAAATTGTTTTTCTTGAAGTGACAGGCTTACTTTGTTCATTTTTGAGAAAGTGCCTGTCAAATATCCAAGCCTGAAGAAACACAGTTTGTCTGTCAGTCATTATTTCAATTGGTGTTTGGTGAAAAAAACCAACGAGTTTGCTCATAAAAAAAAAAAACAGTGAGTTAGCCACAACTTAGACAATCACCACACAAGTTCTTTTCCTCAAGACAACCACAGTACTTTGAAATAAAAGTATTATGATATGCAAGAAGTGCTTTATGCATATTTTCCATTTTGTCATAAAGAATACTAAAAAGACATGCATTCAAGTGTTAATATTTAATAATTTTTACTGCTTTGTCAAGATTTAATAAAACTGGTATTTTTTTTTCTTTCTTCTCTGTCTCTGTCTCTCATTTTTTGCCGTGAGTGTGTAAGAGTGAAGAAAATAATGATCACCAGTATACTTTGGTGCCACTGACTTGCTATCACAGACCCAACCAAAGGGTCTTGGAAGGAGGGTTAGCAGACCACATTTTAAGGGGTTTGCAGACCACATTTTGAGGACTCCTGCTTTATGTTTTCTGTCTTCTCCCTCTTCTTCCTTTGGTGACAAGCTGCTAACCATTTGCTCACATGGATGTTTGCTATTAACCATGCTTCCTGTGGGTGCTCCCCCACTTTTAAGCTGAACCCAGTAGGTGTACACGTTGGGTAAACTCCAGGTGCCTGGATCAGCAGATTCCGTTACTGCACTTTGTTTCTGAGGCCCAAATAAACAAATTTGAGTCCCAGCTTTACCATTTAAAAGCAACCCTGATCTGTTCTGTTCAGAACAGAGGCCTCAGAAATAACGCCACATATCTACAACCATCTGACTTTTGACAAACCTCACAAAAACAAGCAATGGGGAAAGGTTTCCCTATTTAATAAATGGTGTTGGGAAAACCGGCTAGCCATATGCAGAAAACTGAAACTGGACCCCTTCCTTACACCTTATAAAAAGTTAACTCAAGATGGATTAAAGAATTAAATATAAGACCTAAAACCATAAAAACCCTAGAAGAAAACCTGGGCAATACGCTTTAGGACACAGGTTTGGGCAAAGACTTCATGACTAAAACACCAAAAGCAATGGCAACAAAAAGCCAAAATAGAAAAATGGGATCTAATTAACTAAAGAGCTTCTGCAAAAGTAAAGAAACAATCATCGGAGTGAACAGGCAACCTACAGAATGGGAGAAAATTTTTGCAATCTATCCATCTGACAAAGGGCTAATACCCAGAATTTACAAGGAACTTAAACAAATTTACAACGAAAAAAAAACCAACCCCATCAAAAAGTGGGCAAAGAATATGAACAGACATTTCTCCAAAGAAGACATTTCTGCAGCCAACAAATATATATAAAAAAAGCTCATCATCACTGATCATTAGAGAAATGAAAATCAAAACCACAATGAGATATCATCTCACGTCAGTTAGAATAGCGATCATTTAAAAGTTAGGAAACAACAGATGTTGGAGGGCATGCGGACAAATAGGAACACTTTTACACTGTTGGTGGAGTGTAAATTAGTTCAACCATTGTGGAAAATAGTGTGGTGATTCCTCAACTATCTAGAACCAGAAATATCATTTGACTCAGCAATCCCATTACTGGGTATATATCCAACGGATTATAAATCATTTTATAATGCACATGTATGTTTACTGCAGCACTATTCACAATAGCAAAGACTTGGAACCAACCCAAATGCCCATCAATGATAGACTGGATAAAGAAAATGCAGCATATATACACCATGAAATACTATGCAGCCATAAAAAAGGATGAGTTCATGTCCTTTGCAGGGGACATGGATGAAGCTGGAAACCATCATTCTCAGCAAACTAACACAGGACAAGAACCCCAAACACCACATACTCTCACTCATAACTGGGAGTTGAACTATGAGAACACATGGACACAGGGAGGGGAACACCACATTCCATGACCTGTCAGGGGTTGGGGAATTAGGGGAGGGATAGCATTAGGAAAAATGCCTAATGTAGATGACAGGTTGATGGATGCAGCAAACCATTATGGCACATGTATACAGACCTAAATGTTCTACACATGTAACAGACCTACGTGTTCTACACATGTATCCCAGAACTTAAATTAAAAAAAAAAAAAAAAAAACAACTCTGAGTGAACTACTGACCTTCTCTAGGACTATTCTTATAAAATCAGAGGACAGAATCAGATGATGTCTAATCATTTTCCAGTTCTCAAATTTCATAGTCCTAATACGCTACACACTCACATGCATACACAAACTCTCACACTCGTGTGTGTACACATGTATGCACATTATGGGACATCCTGAAAATACCATCGTGTACTTCTCCACACAAGTCTGATTATCCCTTTGTATCTCTAGAAGTCATTATAGAGAGGCTTTGGGAATAAATAAGTATGTGAATAATTCAGATTACACCAGTTGAGTTTCTTATTATAAGACTGCAGGGAAACATATCCAAAGTTTCAGATTAAAAAATAAATAAATAAAAATTAAAGGTTAAAGAGAAACAATAAACTTAACAATAAGCTTAATTTAATCACCTACATGATTTATAAACAAACCAGTAACTGATTCTGTTATAGCATGACAAAGTCTAAGAGTTAAAACTGTTCAAAACAAGTAATAAAAGCAAAATCTTTGGGCCAATAGGAATAATAATGAACAGATAGGAGTGTGCAAAACAAAGTTGCTGGCCTAAGACGCTTCAATATAATTTTATGCAGCATTGTCAGAAAGACATCTAAAATTACATTTTTTTGTTCTTTTTCTATCTGTTAAACATTTACTGATGCTTCTAAGATTACCATAACAATTTTCCTAGCTCTATTCTACTATCAAAAATAAATGTATTTGAGCACACTAATTCTATTTAATTTACTTTTGTATTTTCAAGCCACATGATAAATGAGCTACCAATTTAGCTATTTATGTTTTGAAATAAGCCTAAAAGAGTTTTATTTAAAAAAACTAACACACTTCTCTGACATAAAATGCTTAAAGAGCATGAATTGATTTTATTTTGACATTCATACATTTTTAACATAAAGAGTAAAACAAAATAGTTAAGAAAGTCAAGATAGTCTCAATTCCTTTTCTCTTCAGAATAAGGACAGGATACATTTTATTCAGACATTTCAGGATTTAATTAGGATTTTGGTGACATCATACATACAGAATAAAAACTTTAATAATGGATGTAAAACCATCTTATAAAGAGTGTTTTTGCAAGTTAACAGAAAGTGGGTTTGAGAGGCAAGATTTTTAAGAATATAAAAATTTCTACTCTTTCCAAGTAAGATCAAACCACAATAGTTTTCTAAAATCATAAAATTCTAAAAGCTGGTTAAATATAAAAACAAAGCAAATCTTTTAGAGCTTCGTGTATTTGGAAACAACAGGCAAATACAAATCAGGAAATCATGGTTCCTCTAGACATGTTGATCAAGGGACTTCAAGAGCTAGTTTACCTATGCGAGGAAATTTTCTCAAAAGCTTCAGACATTTGGTAGCAGTAGGGAATCTAAAATCAGAAAACCATGGTCCATTTTAGCCTGTCCTAAGACAATGTGTAACTTAACTAATAAGAATAGCAGTAGTTTGTCAGTTGGGAAAATTAAGAGATGCCTGCCCAGGACTCTGAGTTGGCACATCTAATACCAAAAATAAACCATAGTAAAGTGAAAACTTACAAATATTTATCATTTGCTTTGCCATTTGCTCCAATTTGTTAACCCTTGCATCTCTCTTACATTTTATGCATTACTGCATAAAATTCCTAAAAGAGGTAAAATTGTTGAATGCCAAATATTCCTCATTTATATAATTTAATGTTATTGGTATCATGATAGAGACTGGGGATACAAAGACAGATGGGCCTTGCCCTCAAGAACTCAAAGTCTTTTTAGGTTAGTTTTAGATGAATAATACCACATAGTAGGTTCCATTTATCAAGGATTTTCTGTTCCCATAAAATTGGGAGGGAGGGCAGAAAGATGTTTATAAAACATGAGCAGATCTTTAATTACAAAAATAGAATGCAATTGATTTCCAGAGTAATGATTTCTCAAATTTCTTCATAAGACCCTAAGGAAAATAAGTAATAACATTAAAATACTTAACATGGAAAATTACTTATATAATACTAAAAGGTCTGTTAGTAAACTTTAAACACAATTTGGACTTAAGGCAGTTTTTTCTTTACTTTTTTGAGATGGAGTCTTGCTGTGTCGCCCAGGCTGGAGTGCAGTGGTAAGATCTTGGCTCACTGCAACCTCTGCCTCCCGGGTTCAAGCAATTCTCCTGCCTCAGCCTTCTGAGTAGCTGAGACTACAGGCATGTGCCACCACGCCTGCCTAATTTTTGTATTTCTAGTAGATACAGGGTTTCACCGTGTTTGCCAGGGTGGTCTCGAACTCCTGACCTTGTGATCCACCCACCTCAGTCTCCCAAAGTGCTGGGAATTCATGAGCTACCATGCCTGGCCAGAGTTTGTACTTTTTAAGGTTCTGAGTAACATGCCAAGGGCATTGTGATTCTATTTAAATATAAAATTGAAACGCGTTTTCTTGTATTTCAGCCAAAAGTTTATCTTAACTGAAAAGACTTCTAGTATATGCTCAGAGGAGACAAAGGCTATAAATACATCATACCTGGACACTCATCTTCATTTCACAAAAGGAACGGTTGTCAGGAAGGCACCGTGACACAGCACAAGGCTCAGTAATTACTCCATCTGGCCCAAATCCTCCCACCCATTTCCCATACACAAAACTGATGATAATTTGGTAAACTAACAACATAACAAAAGGTTAAAACACTAAAAAATGTGGTTCCTGTATACACAGCAAAGAAAATCAGTGAGTAATATACTTCATATGACCACATCAGATCCAAATCTGCTCCCCAGGATTAACCTGCTTGCTCATGTAAAAAGTAAGAGTGTCTTATGAGACAAAAATACATTTAAAAACCATAAAATCTTTGTCTCTATCAGAAATTAAAGAATGTTTTCCCTTTAAGAATGCCTTCCCTTTAAGAATGTAATTTAGGAGTGTAATTAAGAATGTTTTCTAGGGATTCTAAAGTGAATCTCTAGAAAATGTTTAAAGCACATATAAATAATCTATTTAACTTGGGCTCCTTTAGTTTAGAGAAAGTTAAGAAATTTAACTTATTTGCTTTTTAAATCAAGAGCAGAAAAAACCCAAATTATTGAATCTCTCTAATCTAAAACTTCTTGAGGCCCAGATGTATCATCTTAGATTTCCCATTATTGTCTGAAACTCACCATTTTACTTTCCAAACTTGGATTTGTTGTATATTTGCTATCCTGGCAACTTGCCACTATAGATGGTCAACCAAGCTATAAAACCCCTGGCCTCTCAAATGTTCCTGAAACCCAATCCACTAACGAGTTTTGAGAAGACTTACAGATTCTACCTTTGTAAAAGAATATCCCTTCTCTATTTCAGCTTTATTTCTGCCAACAGCAGACTCCAATCACTTTCTTGTCCTGATGTTTCCAACAGATATGTTGTTTATTGCCCACCTCTAATCCACTGTCCACATCACTTCCAGAGTGACCTTTCCAAAATGCAAATGTAAGCCTGTTGCTCCCCTGATTAGAACACAGCTTTAAGGATAAGAGTAATACTCTTTCCCTTAGCATCTCTTCCTGATCTTATTTCTATCTGTCCCTTGGATTAAACACACAGAACTATGTATGGGTCTCCAAAAGCGGTGCAACAGGACCACCTTCCCATGTGAAGTGGGTACTTAGGCTCTGACATGAGCCCATGAAAGCTCTTGTATGTGGTAAGCTTTGTACTTACCAAAATAAAACGGGCACTATGTTAAATTATATAAAAAAATTTAAAAAAACCAGTCATTTTAGATACTCATAATTAAGCTTCATTTGTCATTCCATATGTACTAAAAACATTCAGGATAGCCCTCCCCCCAAATTTTAACAAATTCACTTTGTTGCAATATGTTTTTCTTGTTTAACAACAGCAGATGCTATTGCAGATAGTATTCAAATGAAGAGGCATTCATTTTCCTCCGTTGGTCCTTTTCTTGTCTGATAGCTTTTTCATTTTGACTTTCAGCTGGAGCTTCTTGCTATCTTCTTGCCTCACATGCTTATCCTGGCTCCCAATTCACTGGAAGTAATGGAAGTGTATTTTCCAAGGCCTGCATTTATTTTATCCACTCTGGGTGTGCCACAGAAACTGCTCTTGTTCCTCACTCCTCTTCTCTTTTTGTAATTACCCCCAACAGGAGTCATTCACTCATCCTTTCATTCAGTCAACAAACAATAAGTGTCCAGATGCCAGGAATAGAGCTAAGTTTTCTAATTCTTATGGTTCCAGAAAAGATGAACTCATAATGCATAATGCATAGCAAATCCAAACTGTGACGTCACCCACAGTAAGAAATACATGTTGCATGGCAAACAGGTACACACATGCTAAACTTGTGCACAGAAACACAAGTTTCATGAAACAAGGCTTATTCGTAATATGTGCCTTGTGGTCATACTTTATATTGTATTCAGTTCAGTGATATTTTATTTCACTTCACAGGCCTACTAAATTAATTTCATGACTAACTGATTTCCAGAATTGTTGTCTGAAAAGCACTGACCTAGAATATGCATGACAGGAACTTGTGTTTCAGAATAATTACTGTATTTTTTTTTAAAGCTAAAAATATCATGGAGGGGACAGAGAAAGGATAGGGAGAAAGAAGAAAAGCAAAAGGAAGGCAAATATAAATGGGGAAGGGGAGAAAGAGGTAATAAGAAATAGAAAAGACATCTGGAAAAAGTCAGAGATGGGTAAAGGAAAAGAGAAAAAAAAGTAAATGTCAGGATGATAAAGGAAGAAAGGCTGTCTTGGTAATTTCTAGGGTGACAGGAGAGGTCACATCCCAGTTTCCTTGGGCTGAGGAGCTCTTATCACTTATTATCTCCGCCTGTGGAGGGAATTAGCTGATTAATCATTGATCACTGTCTCCGAGCTGCTCTAATCCTTAAACATTTAAAGACTGTATTCCAGGTGTTTGGAAAAGATAACAAGAATTACCCAATAAGGCAGAAATACTTATTTAGCTTGCTGCACACAGACCACAGCAGTATCTACAAAGTTCCAGATGAAATCAATGGAGGTAGTGGTGGGGAGTCCAGGGTGTGACTTGTACATGAAGAATGCGTTACTGAAAATTAACATCATGAAAAGTAAATGAGTTGAGTTAATCATGGCCATTGTGTCATGCCCATCTCATCAATGTGAAGCGGTGCTCTAATTCTGTGTAACAGCATGCTCTGATCAGTAAAACTTCCCCTAGCAGAAGCCCACACCGAGGGGCACTCACTCACCTAGTCTTAAATAAATGCCACTTTTTATGAGAGATTCTTAGGGGTTAAATGCAACCTTGTGGTCCTAAAACTGTAAGGGTATTTTTTTTTTTTTTTTTGACAAGGAGTCTCATTCTGTAGCCCAGGCTGGAGTGCAGTGGCGTGATCTCAGCTTACTGCAACCTCCGCCTCCCAGGTTCAAGCAATTCTCCAGTCTCAGCCTCCTGAGTAGTTGGGATTAGAGGTGCCTGCTACCATTCCCAGATAATTTTTGTATTTTTAGTAGACAGGGTTTCACCATACTGGTCAAGATGGTCTTGAACTCCTGAACTTACGATCAGACCCCCCATCCCCCAGCCGCCCAAAGTGCTGGGATTACAGGTGTGAGCCACCACACCTGGCCAAGAGCACTTATTTACCCTGCATTACATGTCAGCTTATCCTGTGCCGGAAGAATCCTAAAATACACAATATTTATACAAACTGTGTTATATTTTGAACCATTTCTTAGAGGTGATTTTTAAATGAGACATATTCCTGGAATAGGTGAACCATAGAAGAGCAAGCACTAATGATATGTGTGTTCAAGCCTTTTTAACCTGCCACTGATTGGCATTTGTTGCTTAGCTAAAATCTCTCAAGAACTGGTAGGAGTGGGAAATGAGAACATGTTGGTCTTGCACGAATATAGTGAATCACTGCCTGGCCCCACAGCACCTGCCCACCAGGCACAGCAAGTCCTGCCACTCCGGTCCTTCTCACCTGGCATTTGGTCACAAGTGCAGTCAAGGCAGAGTAGAGGGGAAAAAATGCTAACAACTTGGTGTGCTTATTTTTTTTTTTTCTCTCAGAAAGCAGCAAGGGAACAAAAAAACAGGCGGGGGCAGAGGGCTTATAAGGAAGAAACAGAATAGAGAAAGAACTAAGAAGTGTTCAAGGATGCCTCCTTGAAAGCCAGAGGAGCACAGGGGGCCGGGGAGCATTCTAGGGATGCTCATGGGGACTCAGGCCCTGATAGTCATGGGTGTGATGGGGGGGTGATAGTGCATTTCAGTAAATATTTACTGAGCACTCCATTTAAGGTACAGTTCTAGAGACAAGAAGATGGGTTGTCATCTTGTGTATAACCTTGTAGGATTAAAATAACCCTAAATATCAGCAACACTCTTCCAGTGATGGCTAAACAACCTCTATGCCATGTTACCAAATCAGTCAAACAAAGTATGCTTGCCTAGGAAACTTAAGTGTGTCTACATTAGGGACAGTATGCTAGGTACTGGGGAAAGAATAAAGGTATGTTCTCCTTAAGTATTTTTTAAAACTCAAGAGCAACAGAGCAGAAATATTATTATCTCTGAATATACAGGTGTCTACAAATCCAGGTCATGTCAGACGCCCAAAATGAGGTCTGTTAATGCTCACAACCCAGCATTGCTAGCCCAGTGGTTGAAAAGCAGCTGGTAACAACAGGCATTCATAGGTTAGTGATGGAGATCATGGGCTCTGGAGCCAGCCCGTGTGGGTTTAAATCCTGGTTCCTCTACTTGCTAGCTGTATGACCTTGGACAAGTTACATAACTTCTCTGTGCCTCAGTTTCTCCATCTATAAAATGGAAGTGATAATAAGATCTACTTTATAGGGTTATTGTGGGAACTGAGTACAGCCTACGGTACACAGAACAGTGCCCATCACACACTGAGTGGGTATTCAGTCAATGTTGGCTAATGCCATTTCCCCCTGATCACCACCCCTACGAGTGGTCACACAAACTACAGCTTAGGGTGTCTGGAATGACAGTATAGACATTGACCAGTTTGGGGTTTAATATCCACTTCAAAGCAAAGTCCTGCAAGACCATGGTTGAAAGTGTCCAGCTGCCCATCCATGTTTCTGCATGCTCATTTCATGAGCCCCTGTTCCACTGGCTTCTTGCAAATTATTTACTGTCAAAATTTTTTACATTTGATGTTATAAATATCTCATATTTAGAAAAGAAAAAACTGGTTTCCTCATGATTTCAAGAA
Source organism: Cebus imitator (assembly GCF_001604975.1). NCBI lineage: Eukaryota > Metazoa > Chordata > Mammalia > Primates > Cebidae > Cebus > Cebus imitator. Next base: position 1,086,574 of record NW_016107546.1, on the reverse strand, counting down.
AAACTGGTAAGATTATGAACTATCCAGAGATGGGGAGATGCATATGTATATGAACTTAAACTTATTATGACTTTTAAATATACTAGAAAACAAAACATAGCAAGAGGAGAATTTCAAGAATCCCATATAAATGTAATTTCTCTTGGTTTTGGCATAGCTTTAGAAATCTAAAAATGGATAGTCGACATTTTAAGAACCTGGCTAGGGTTTCAGTTTAAAGCACGTCCCTGTGCACACCTGTGTGCACGCCCACACACATACACACACACAAAACACCAAAAACATTCTTGGGCAGTTGCCATGACAACATAATGCTGAGCTACCAAGCTCTTTGTTAACCTGCTGAAGATACTGTGCAAAAACACCCTCATGACAGATTCTTTACTAATTAAGTAGAAAAGGTTAAAAAATTCTAGATCCACATGGTTTTCATCTGTGCTAGGACTCAAAGGCAAATACTAAATATTCTAGGAATAAGAATGTGAAAGTAATAACTGTAAGACCAATTACAGATCAAATTAGAAACAATGTTGAAGAAAACGGGGGAAATGTTTTATTTTTATTTTGTATGCTATGTTCATTTTATCATCTCCTCATAAGTTGTATCATATTATTTTAATGGAATAATCACTTTGTATAACACAATTTGGTTAACAGAGTCTCTTATTTTACTAGCACAGTTAAATACTCTCCTTCTTTGGCCATATCTACTTCAATTCATTTAAGAGCCCATAGTTCCATATGCTAAATAGTGATAACAAAAAAAAAATGGTCTCTAAATTAATAGGAGCTTATATACCAAACCAA
>NW_016107546.1:1069612-1085711 GCF_001604975.1 Cebus imitator | reverse complement strand
AAGAAAAAATAGTGTTGGGGAGAGAAAGAAGGGATAAAAAACATTTTTGAAGGCTGTGATAAAATACGGTCTGGGGTTCCTTCCACTTCTCAGATTAGCCATCTCTGTTTCCCTTGTAGGGTTTTCTATGTCGCTGTCTCAGCCATTAGACTCAGATCCCTGCCAAGATCAGCTGTAGACTGTTCTCACTGTAGTCTCTCTTCCTAGGCAGACTTATTCTTAACTGGTGGCTTTCATTATGACTCATGAACATTTACATCCCCAGCCCAGGCTCTCTTCTGAGTTCCAGATAGGTTGATCCAACTGCCTCCTAAACTCCTCCACTTTGATGCTACATTAAAGGCAAATCAGGTCCTCCTGTAGTGCTCCTGACCTCAGTGAATGGCAGCTTTGAATGGTACTAACACAGACATACTCAATACCTACATGCTGAATGAGTAGGTGAATGAATTAATGAATGAATCAAAATTGTTACACAAACCAAAAAACCTAAGGGTCGTTCTTAATAATACCCTCCTCTTCCCCACTCTGTGAGTCAGGATCCAAGTTCTGTCCATTTCACCAGCTAGATATTTTTCAGATCCATCATTCTCAAAATCCTCACAGCCACTACTCTCTAAAAGGCTTTTGCCTGGACTACTGTAATAGCCTCTGAGCCATCAATTAAGAACCTGCAGATGTGAGATACAGAGAAGTTAGGCAATCAATGCCTATTCAAATAAACGATTAATTGATGAAACTGATAAAGTTGGTCTAAAGGAAGAGAACATTTACTAAATGTCAAATGTATGCCAGACACTGAGCTAGATGCCTCACATATACTACCTCACTGAATTTCCACAACAACTCATTTTATAGAAGCAACTCAACTGAGCATATGACATCAGGGAGCCTCTTCTGGTCACAACCCTCTGCTTTGTTAGGCCCCAACAAGCAGGCAATAACGATGAATATGAAGAAGAGGATGATGATGGTGATCACAACTATTTGAGAATGGATTCTAGACACTACTCTAAGCACTTTGTGTGCATTATTTCATTTGAGTCTCATCACTTTCCTACAAAGTAGGTGCTATTATTCTCTTTTGCAGATGAGGAAACTGAATCCATAGCAGTTATTTGCTCAAGGTAAAAAACTGGGGAGTAGTATGATTTGAACATATTTCTGTTTATTTAAGATTTCACAAAACACCTGTTTAACTTATAGCAAGTTATTAAAACTGATGAGGAGTCATAGCTAGAAGAGACAAATCTATCCATATCCTCAAAGCTCTTGTATTGAACTTGAGCATGTCTCCAGGATCAGAGCTCTTTCACCATCCCACTTCTACACAGTGGAGGGCAGAGTTCAGGTCGGAAGCCTCCACCAATGCCAATCCCACCTCCAAAGATATATTTCAGAACCACCACGGCTGTCAACCTCTTCCCTATCCCACAGAGACCCAGTTTTTCTCGAGTAAGGTATCACAAGGAGATACTTCAGTGCTTATACTAATTTGGTGACAAGAGTGAATCTTTTTCTTAAGTCTTTAAAGAAAGCCCTATGAATGGCATGACTACAAAGATTTCTTTAAAGGTCTAATTTGGTACTTACAGTTTTATAACTCCATCTGAGCACCTGGAACAGGGCTGCTGGCTATTCTTGTCTTGTTTATGTTGACTCTGCCCCAGCTGAACAAATCTACAAGTTACAATGGATAAGAGTAAGCCAAAGAAAGGAGTACTTGCAATTAATTCTAATTAATTAATTAGATTACATAAAATGGTATAAGCGTTCAAATGACAGTAGTGTGTTTATTTCAGAAAAGCACCTAAGAGTACCCTATGTAACATAAGACTTTGTATGATTTTAGAGTGGGCTTGTTAAAAGTAGAAAAAGGGATTCTGCTTAAAATATAAGCCATAATCATGGATAAAATGAAATCAAATGTGCACACCACTGAACTTATATTAATTTAAACATGGTGCAGAACTTGAACACAAATGTTCCTGAAGCCAGGAAGATGATCTTGCAGAGCCTTGTACATCTAAGGGTGACACATATCTAATGTGTGGAATGCAGGATGCATGTGAAAGCATGCAGAGTGGTGCTAGCAGTGAGACAAGTGACATGGAAAGGTCAGGTTCAGGCTGGGGATCCACCACCTGAAGCAGAGACACTGCTGAGAACAGGCCACGAACTCAGTTTCCTCCAGACCACAAAAATCCCCCCATCAAGTACTCTAAACACATTGAAAAGGAAGTTTCTTTTCTTTTTTTTTTTAGTCTTTTCTATAATTTATAATAATTTATCAAGTATTTTTAAATTTCCCATATACAAATAATACCAAATACATATAAGTGCATAACATGTGAAGAGGAATGCTTTCAACCAAGACTGGGGATGCCCACTGATGAGCACTATGGCCATAGGGCCTCTTCTCAAAGGTCTTGAACAGCGCTTACCAGAAGACTTGGAACAGCACTAAGGCAGGCTTTGAGCTAAGAGCCAGAGGGAGTGGCCTGGGCCAGCTCAGCAGGTGGAGAGGATAGCCTCTCCACCTCCAGCTTTCTGGAGCACATATCTGCTGGAAGCCTGCTTGGACTGCATGGATCTGTCTTTCCTTCAGGGATGCAGTTTTGCGGTTTTGTCCTAATGTGCCCATGGGAGGTTACAGGGAAGGATAAAAGAACTGATTTCCTTTCCATTTTTTTAACTATTTAAAAATATTTTCCTTTGAAGACTATGGAAAAGTTTATCATTTGTTTTTCATTAACTTTTTTAAAGGTCAAGAAAGTGTTACAGAAACTACCAATTATTGTATCATTACAGTGCTACTGAAAAATTTTCAAACAGCTTGCTTTTATCCAACTTTTATCTTCAGCAAGTGAAACATTTTGATCCATTTTTTGGGAAGAATGCCACGTAGTACTGATTATTTGTATAGAACTTTACACTTCCCAAATCAGGTGTGCAATCACTGCCAGGGTTTTTTAAAAACTGGCAAGTGTATGAAGCTTCAAGGAAGTATGGAGAAAGCTTTCAGGTCTGGTCAAATAGCAAACCAAAGATACTAGAAAAGATGAGGGAAAAGGAAGACATAGACAGTAGGGCTCAGCAATTAGAATAAAACTACGAAACCGAGAAATCCTTAGTAGTCCAAAGGTGGGCAAGGTCCAGTGTAGGAAAAACAGGCAGAATGGGAAGCTGGAAGACAGGCTGCTGCAAAAACCACTCCTAGCTGTGTGGCTTCCCTTCTCCATGGTGTTCTGTGATAGGTCAGGTGGGAGCTGTTATATGCAAGCCAGGCTAGCTCACTGTCTACTATGTGCACAAACATAACCACCCAACTGAGTGCAGAAATGGGGTGGCAGGGGCACCTGCCAATTCAGTACAGAACTACCCGGGTTCTAGCCCTGCCCTGAAACTCTGCCCTTTGGATCAAAGGAGGCACTAAGAAAGCCCCAGGGCCTATTTGAGCCAAAAGTCGGTGCCAGTCCCTGAATATCCCTTGGTTATCCTCTGGCAGTTACCTGACAGATACTGATGGAAGGAGGATTCCTCTGCCTACTGCAATGCCCATGGCAGATGGAGAGGGGAGATGTTCTGGGGCAGGCAACGCAGAGAGGGAAAAGCCTCGTAAGGCCAGTGTGCCCACAGGAAGGGGTACTCACAGACAGGGCCAGCCCCCTGTTTCTCCCCTTCCCCTCAGGTCTGCATTATGAGCAGAGGCAGCTGACTATGATCAAGAGAACAAAAAGGAGGGAACAGCCTAAAATCACACAGTACCCAGAAACACAGGATATGGTTTCTCCCCTTCCCCCGAGGTCTGCATCCTGAGCAGTGGCAGCTGATTATGATCAAGAGGACAAAAAGGAGGGAACAGCCTAAAATCACACAGTACCCAGAAACACAGGATATGACTCCTGGATAAGGCATTAAATGGCTTTACTTGCTGTACTGTTAGCATACAAAAGGGGATAATATCCTTTTAATCTACTACAGAATTGTCTAAAGAACAAACCAAATAGTGTAAAGTGTTATACAAATGAAAGGAGGTATTATTCAGGATGTGGGTTCCTCCCTCCCTTGAAGTAACCCCTTCAATCCTTGGCATACACACTCATGCCCTCTGCAATAAACAAAGTCATATTACTCAATCACTAGCTTCAGTTAATTCATTCTTCAGACCACACAGTTTGTAAAGGCCCACTTCAACTACTACAGAGCTTCGCTACAGAGTTCTGACAGCCATGATGAATAAGTACTGTGTGTTTGTGTGTCAGAATGAGGAGGATGTGGCTGTGCTCTGATGACTAAATTGGCTTATAGTCAGAAAATGATGCATATTCAAAAGAGTGCAAGTTATAGGAGCTGCTTTGGCAGTCAAGAAATGCTGTGCATTTTATATTTTATATATTATAATTTTTCTTAATTTGAAACAAAAAGCTGACAGTATCTAATTCAATAGATACTGTAAATGAAATGCCCTTATTTAAAAAGAACTGAAGATCGGTGCTCATTTTATATTACACAATTTACATTTTACACACACATTTACAAATCTGTATAAGTGGAATTGTATTCATATGCAATAACCAGGTCTTCTAAATCCATGTATTAGGCTGAAGAGGCGTTTGCAATGTTCTCATCAGGTTCTCGGGGATTTCTGAATGAAGGGTTCTTTTGAGAATCTGGTAACTGTATCTTCTCAAAAGGACACATATACATACAAAATTATGTACATGTTTCAGGGAATACCTTATGAGTATCCCCTCCTTTCAACTAGATCTGCCTAATAAAGGCCTATAACATTGTGAATTGACACCCTATTATCACTGTTTTCTTTTTCCTCCTCAGCCACCACTTCCACCAGCAACTAGGGCCTAAAGCAATACAAGGTCCTCATTTGTCAATATCCCAGATTTATTTTGTGAGAAGGGACTTTGATCTTGTGGATTTAGAAATGCAGGAATGTACTGGTACTTTGGTTTGTAGTTTGCATATGAGTAGTGCCGATACTTGCATGCATCATAAATTTTTGTCACTGAGGGGCAGAGTCTCAGGCATTTAGCGCTTTAACTCCAAATATAAATCAATGTTTCAGAATTTGACTGCTTCAGTGCTGAAACTACATTTTAAGTGGAATTCATTTTCTTCTGTACTGTTGACCATTTTCATTTCTTAAAAGTATACTAAGCAGGGTGCGATGGCTCACGCATGTAATCCTAGCACTTTGGGAGGCCAAGGAGGGCGGATTGCCTGACCTCAGGAGTTCAAGACTAGCCTGGGCAACACGGTGAAACCGCGTCTCTACTAAAATACAAAAAATTAGCCAGGTGTGGTGGTGTGCACCTGTAATCCCAGCTACTTGGGAGGCTGAGACAGGAGAATCGCCTGAACCTGGGAGGCAGAAGTTGCAGTGAGCCAAGATGACACCACTGCACTCCAGCCTGGGTGACAGAGTGAGACTCCATCTCCAAAAAAAAATACATACAAAAAGTTACACTAGATATAAGTTACTGTAAAACGTTATAATAAATACTCATTTATCTTTAATGCCTATATGAAAGTATCTTACCTTGAATAAATGGAGAAATCTTCTTCTGAGAGGCCATCTGAGAGGTTAATTCCATATAGCTCTTTCATGGGTTGGGCCACATTCTGGGGTTAAAGAAAAAAAAAAAGAACCAGGCAGAATTTTTAAACATCTAAAATATCAGTAATTTCCAAAGGAAAACAAAACTGTGAATTTTGCCACAAAAGCAATCACAATGTTTCTTTAACCTGTTCATTAAACTTCTTAGTTAATGTTTTTTTAAAAATCTGACTTCCGTTTCTGCTAAAAATAGTTTATTCTAGGATTTAAAAAAGCTGCTAAATAATTACTAGCTGTTTTTGTATAAGGCAGGAGTTGGTAACCTTATCCTGTAAAAGGCCAGATAGTAAATATTTTAAGCGTTTTTTGGTTATGCTGTCTCTGTGGCAAATACTCAGCTCTGCTGTTACAGTACAAAAGTAGTCACATACAATAAGTAAGCCAACAGGCATGGCTGGGTTCCAACGTAATTTTATTTACGAAAAAAGGCATCAGGCTGGATTTGGCCAATACATCGTAGTTTGCCAACTCCTGGAATATGAATTCAGATCCTACTATCACATTTTTATTTGCTGTATCTACTTCTAAATGAGTTTGGGATATTTCTAGAAATCAAATTTACCCAAAGCTAGATTTGGTTCTTTTGTTGCTGATTTCTATTTTTTCCCCGCAATCTATTAGTAATATTGAATTGAACAGGATGAATTTCCCATTGGGGCCATTCAAAGATTGTAAAGGCCATGTCTAAATCCTGTGTTCCAACAATGTGCCCAGTAAGAGAATCAATGGACCTCAAGTGGATAGCTGATCAAAGAGGGCCAGTATTCACTTCAAAGGTCTGAAAGGGTAAGAAATTCACCATTACACATGCCAGCAAAAACACTAATTTTATTTCGAAATGAAATAAAATCATGTCTATGCTAAATGTATTCATCTTATGCAGTGCCTCAAACCCCGCAGTGAGATAATGCGACATTTTCTTGCTCTCAGCCTTTTTTTTTCAGGGCCTCAGGCTGGATCCCATAAGCTTCCCTCCCCCGCACCTCGGTCACTTTGGCGCTATCTCCCGAGTCGGTCATCTTCACGGGAGTGGAGCGCTGAGACACAGAGCCCTCCTCTTCCCGATCAGTCCCAGAGTCATCCTCAGAGCTGCTGGACATAGCCTCCTCGCTGGGGGGCGGCGGGGCACTGGCTGCCGTTTTCCGCTGTAATACGGCTTCTTCTCTATTGCTTTTGTTTCTTTTAAAAGAATAATATGAATGTGAAGCATCTTTAAAATAACCCTCAACACTCACTGTCTATCACTCTGTCCCAAAGCCTTAGGCCTAGTGAAGCATAAAAAAACGACTGAGTGACACTAGTTTCTGGATTCAGGTTGTGCTACAGGGAAAGGCTTCGTATTTTTCCATGTCCATGCACTGACGTTATATGAATATAAGCCCTGTCATAAATTCAAAAAATAAAGGAAAATTACTTGCAGAGTGTGAAAAAATCTTCTCACCACTTGGTTACCATGCCTTCCTTTGGTAATTGATATCAATATTCTCAAAACTTACAGTACAATTATAGAAGACTGTATGTTTGGGATATTACTAAAATTAGCTGTAACTCATAAAAGCTCCAAGAAAATGTGGGTAGCCAAACCTATGTCTATTTCTCTCCCTCCTATAAATTTTTTATCTATCATAGTGTATCCAAATAATGAACAACTGATGAACATAAACTATATTTGAAATTTTATTGTGTTACTAGATGCAAACACAATACGTCTTCTTCTTTACTGGACTGAATAAAAGTCTCCCTCAGATTAATGTTATAGTAATACACAGAAAAATCTACTAAGTTCTGTATCAGGATATATTTGATTTTTTGTTATTGAGGATGCCAACAAAATAAATGCAATAAATACAAAATTTTACTTAACTATTTCATGTTGGGAAACAGATAATGCTGAGTTATTTATAAGACATAATATCTGTCACCTGCCTTTATGTCATCTGTATATTCCCAATTTAAAACAATAAAATGTATAGTATCGCTGAAACTCCCATAAATTCTACTTTCAGTATTGAACACCTTAGAGATTCCACTGCTATAAATAATTATGTGACCTGAAATTATTAGTTTTTGGTGGAAATCATCATATGCAAGTACTATTCTTTTACACAAATCTTTAAAGTTTCGTTCTACATACAATCTACACACAAATCTTACCCCAATACTGATTTTCCAGTTTCATCTGGTTTACGCACAGTAAATGGACTTGGATCAATTCCAACAGTCTTAGGCATAAAGTCACTAAAGAAAAGTGAAAAAACAATTACATATGAATTACTGTCCATCCAGGTGATATTGGCTTCCATCTCAGTTCACACTCTTATAATATTCCTTCTTAACTCTAGGAGTTACATATTATATATACCAAGGCAACTGCTCAGGGACATAAAACGTGAATTAACAGCACTAGGTAATTTCAATATTATCAGTCTTAATTGTGAATTCTCTATGATCATGAGGCCCAGTAGTTTTGAATTTAAAATCTCATCTACTGAAACAGTGTTGACATCTGCTAAGATGTATACCATCTGGTTAATCTGGTTATATATCATGATTAGTTCTCAGGTAAAATTTAAATTCCTAAAGGCCAATGACAAAACACTAAGCTGTTCAGTTACGTGGATAACATTTTTAAGTTATGCCACCTAAGGAGGTAGACATTATGATCAAAAAAACAGTGCTATGAACTGAAATACCAACAACTACCTCATTAGGCTAAGGTTAATTCATTAAAACACTGTTGGAACACTTTAAATAGAAACTCTCTTAATTTACCACTTACTGAGATAAGCTAAAGCTTCTTCCACATTATGCAAGGGCCACCTCACCATTACTGCTAAAGTCAGACCAGATTCCATAGTAGATGCCAAAAAGGCAACAGTTCCAGGATTTCTGCTGGATAAGACTCCTGGCTTCTGGCAAGGACATTGCTCCAAGTGTGTGACTGAATATCACATTATTTGAAGGAAAAGAAAGTAATCTTGAATCTGGCCTAAAATCACTATTTTAACAGTTTGAAAATGTTTTAAAGATGTAACTGGCTTAATTTTTTATTTCTTTTTGAATACATACGATTGATCTTTTTCACTGGTAGATTCCATGTTTGTGAGTTTGTTTACTCCCTAGTGTGTATATCTGTAACCCCCAAATCAATCTTCATGATACTTTCACAGTCATTTGCAGACATGTGCATGCACAGAGTGGTAAAAACTGAATTTCTCAGCTGAGGCTGAACAAGGGGAACTTTGCGTCTTAATTTCTGCTCTTGTATCATAACTGTCTTTTTCACAGTCTATTTAACACCATGTTTTTCACATTTTTGGTTCTTTTTTGGGTGATCTTGCTATTTAAGATGGCCACTACACATAATGCTGAAGCTGTCTAGTGTTTCTAAGCACAAGAAAGCGGTGATGCACCTGACAGAGAAAACATGTGTGTTAGATAAACTTCATTCAGGGATGAGTTACGGTGCTGTTGGCCGTGAGTGTTATGTTAATAAATCAACAATATACAGATGCTCCTCAACTTAGGATGGGGGTTATATCCTGACAAACCCATAGCAACTTGAAAATGTATTTAGTACACCTAACCTACTGCACATCATAGCTTTGTGTAGCCTACCTTAAACGTGCTCAGGACATTTACATTAGCCCATAGTTGTGCAAATCATCTAACACAAAGCCTGTTTTATAGTAAAGTTATTACAAAGAATTTTGAATCAAAATTCAAAACTCGAAGTACAGTTTCTACCTGATGCATGTAACTTTTGCACCACTGTCAAGCTGAAAAATCATAAGTTGAATCATTCTAAAACAGGGACTGATTGTATATTAAATATGTTTATGTCTTTAAACAAAAATACACACAAAACTAGGTTATTTACTTATTGGTTGACAAATAGAATGTGGCCAGAGGCTCTCAGGAATCTAATCCTGTATTTCCCTTAGGAGCAAATCAGTATTTATTAATTCAGTGTTTGAAGTGACTTTATAGAACAAGCCATTACAAATACAATTATAAATCCTCAATGTCATTGATAAGTTCTTGGAAACTGCGACTTCAAGTGAAACAGTGTAGCAGGTCCTTAAATAATGTCATTTTTTTTCAACCTCATTTCACTTAAAGTCAGTTTCCAAGAACCTATCAAAGATGTGAAGTCAGAGTTTATACATATATAAACACATATACATAATGTCATTTATATTTTGCTGAGTTGAAAACTTCTAGAAATGTCAAAGGTCTTATAGTTAAAACTGCTAAACATTAACAAGTTTACTTGAAAAATCAAGCAAGTAAGAATTTCAAACTATTCCTATCTGAAACTGAAGCAAAATTTAGAGTGATTTCCAGGAAACAAAACCACAGAATATGTTTCTACATGTATCACATAAAGTATAAGCATATAAATACTACATCTGAAGAAAATGTGAAATACAAAAATTTAAATTTTAGTAAAAATATAATAAGTAATTTTCTTTGCTCACTTTTCTTATTCTGGTCCCACAATTTTTCCTAAAGGGTCCCATCAAATGCTAAAAGAGATACAGAACATGGAATATGTCCAAAGGTGAGCAACTAGGATAGAGAAACCATGCCACATAAGTTATGGAAGAAAAAATGAAGGATATTTACACTGAAGAAATTAATATTGCTTCCTCAAATATCTGGAGGCTGTCAGACTGAAGAGGAACTAGATTTGTCCTGTGACTAATAAAAATAGTAATAATAGCTACCATTTATTAGTCACTTGCCTGTACATGGTACTACAAAGGTACCTGGGGGAAATGTGTGTGTGGGGAGGTGGGAAGAGAAAGAGAAAGAGAGAGATTAAGAAAATAAGGCTCAGGTAAGCTGGAAAATTTTCTCAAGATCACACAGGAAGTAGCTGAACCAAGATTCACATCCTAGCCTTTCTAGTACCAAAGATGATGTTTTTCCCACTAATTTACGTCAACTCTCAATTTCTATGTCCAATGAAAAAAACTGAGTTTATTCCAAATGGCAAACAAGGGCTAATGGGAGGCAGATTTCAACCTATCAAAGGGGAGAAATCGACTCCAACTGTCAAGAGAACAATAGAAGGGGCTGCCTCTTAAAGTAGTGGGCTCCCCATCACAGGAGGGGACTGTTCAAACAAAGGCTGACTACCCACCTGACAGAAGGCCTGCAGAATGGATTTCTGGTAAAGACAGATATACATATACAAACTAGGAAAACTACAGTTCCCACATACATACAGTATCGGAGTACCCACAACATACCGTGCTGAGCTTGTCATAGCCAAGCAAAAGGTATCATCAAAACTGCTCAACTCATATGGCCGAAAGAACTCATTATGGATATCAATCTCTTCTTCATATTTGTGGAATGTCTTCACTATCAACTTCTTTAAGTTCGCAGCACAGATAACTGAGAGAGATACCTGCATGTTACTCTAAAAGTCTGAGATTACATCAAGCAAATATTTCCATAATATCAACTGTGTTCACAGACAGTGCTGTGATAAGCTGTGTTCACAGACAGTGCTGTAGGGGATACAGTCCTGAACAGGCTGAACTCCTGCCTCCGACACTTACACAGTTAGAAAAGAGATGAGATGGATGCAGAGAAAATGCAATGAAAAGCTGAGTTCAACCAGCTCTAAGGAGGCAGGAAGGCCTCAGGAAGTCCAGTGGGAGCAGGAAGTTACTTAGAGGGGCCTCTTTAAATTCCTTTTTGCTCTTAAACAAATGCCCTCTGCATTTTAGCTAAAAATTATACAGCTTTTCCCCAAAGTTTCCCTTTATATTTCAAATTCTGTTAATAGCCAGTGTTAGATAGTGAAAACCCTTTCCCTTCTCCCAAAACAACTAAACCTTCTTGGCAATATGACTAATAATTTTGCCCAGAATTTCAAGTTACAAATACCTTCCAAAATGAATTTATAACTTAATAAGAACCAAAGATTCTTTGTGATCTTTGTTTATGGGCTTCCCTACCCAAAGTTGGGATGATGAATCATGACTAGATGGAGTCCTCAACTGAAGCGTACCAGATTTGCAGAAGATTTTGCTAGTAACCCTTTACCAAGTGGAAAACGAGCTTGCCCAAGAGCAGGGGAATTAGTAACAGAGGCAGAACTAACTGTACTTAAAATTGGGCAATTATTTAAATTTGGAAACAACATTTTAATGTATTATACACTTGAGGGTATTCCTTTAATATAGAATTTTTCCTAGCTCTCTGACAAATTAATAAAACTTAATTTAAATGTGACTAAATTATTTAAAAATTTAAATTAAATGTGGCTAAATGTACCGTTATACATATATCTGTACCTTTCTCCACTGCATAGCACAAAGAAAACATTTTTAAGTTCTCCTTGTGAATGGGTCCTTATTTCCTCCACATTCCCCCAAAATATGTAGAAATATAAGCAGTACTAATTTAAAGTGATGAGCTGATAGATCATATTTTATTGACTAAATATTTGAGAAACATACATAATTGTAAAACACAATACAAGGCATTGGCCTACATAGATAAAAAGAAGTATAATATAATTACTGTTCTTTAAGAAGCCAGGAGATGTTATACAATCCCCTATCTACTAAAGCAGCAACATAATCATTTCTTTCTATAAAATACCATGTGCAAAGGATTTAATGTTTCAAGTTCATTTAGGTATAATTCCAAAAATATGTTAGTGTAAAAACTAAAACACAAACAGTTACCTACCTTCATCATATGGCAATGGTAAATGCTTTATCACCTCTGGGGTCCACCAGTAAGTATAACTATAAAATAAAAATTTTTTAAAAGATGAACCGAATGTAAGTGTTGGTTTTCTATACTTTACTGGATAAAATAATTTATATGGTCTATACTAACATGTTTCCTCCTACTTCAAAGTTAATTTTTTTCTTTTTAAAACATGTTTGTAAAACTTTTGATGCAGTAAGTTTTCAACATGGTCATTCCCTTCCCAACCCTTCTTCCTTCAACTATGTCACAGATCTGCAACTGGGCAATTATTTAAATAAATAATGTCACAGGTCTGCAAAAATGCCATGAATACACCTGACAGTCAAGAAGCTCTGATGTTACTTACTTTCAGCTAAAAAGGATTAGCATGTAATAAGCTGACTCTATGAACTGCTGTTAACTTCTCCCAGGGACTGTGCCTACAGTGACTTACTCTGCCACCAGGTGAGCAGTGGGACCTTGACCCACATCCTACAACCAGGATTCCCTTTTGTGTAGTTATCTGATAGTCAGAATCTACTCTGCTGTATGTGTATACATCTGTGTGTATAGTTAAAACAGTTAAGCAAAATCATTAGGGAATAAATGGGACAGTCCTAACGAACAAGTTCCCTTACAAAGCAGTACAAGTCCTGCTATTCTCTAACTGTAAATATACACTACTTGATTACAGAGGCTAGAGTAAGAGTAAAGAATGTCATCTGTTTGGATTTCTGCTAGAAGGCTCATCTGCTATAAGCAGAGAATCTGAAAGAATCCTAAGGGGCCTTCTCCCTGAACACCTAATTTAATTCTCAATCAAATTCTAATGAAATGAATATTTAGAGGAAAAGTGCTGTATGTCAAAGCTCATGAGAATTAGCAAGGAGAATGTGAAACAGTATATCAATAATTTTTTAAAAACCAGATTTCTAAAGATTTAAAAAAGAGCCTATAGCCAAAAATTGCTAAAAAGAGAATTTAATATAAATGAAAGACTTTCTAAAAATATAATGCTGAAATTACAGTCTTGAATAATCCTGATTAGGAAGCAATGGGAAAGTATCCAAATGAAATTGGCAACATTGGGAACTCTCCTAGAGATGGCAAGCAGAAATATGCAACCACTAATGATGAAAAAAGGAATATGAAGCCTAATGAATTGTGCAGGGCGAATCACTGTTCTAATAGGAAAGGTTCTTAAAGTTTTGTTTTAGACTGAAGTTATGCTTTACAGCAGTGCTACTCAAAATTCAATGTGCATGTGAATCACTTTGGGACCTTGTTAAAAGGCAGATGATTCAGTAGGTGGGGCCTGAGATTCTGCATCTAAGACAAGCTCCTCAGCAAAACCAAAGGGGCAGGCCTTCCAACCCCTTTTCAATAACGAGGCTTTGAATATGAAAAGAACAGAGCAAGGATAAGGCTGCTGCTTGTGAAGAATTCATTCAGTCATTCCACATTTATTAAACACCTGCTATGTGTCAGACACTGCTCTACGTGCTGAAAGCGCCACGCTGAAAATGACAGAGAAAGTAGAGCTACTTAATTCCAGCACTGTTTCTATCCTCCCTAGCCATAACAAGTTTTCACAACTGAAAGATAAAAAACACAAGATAAGAGGGAACTGTGTACAACCCAGAAGACAGAAGGAAGCGCTAAGCATCTCTACAAGCAGGCCAGTGTCCTGCTATACCTGAGATCAATACTCTTTAAGGAACAGTGAAACATGGAGCTGATACTGGAAATGAGTAAATGCAGTCTTTATTTTTTTACACTTAGCAGAATTTATTTATTTATTTACTTTTCCTCAACTTTTATTAAGTTCTGGGGTGCATGTGCAGAATATGCGCATTTGTTACATAGGCAAACATGGGCCATGTTGCTGAGGATAAGAGGAGTCTTGATGCTCAGAACTGAGAGGATGACAGATTCCAAACCCAGACATCAACAACTGATGTTGATCCCACCAAGATAACATAATCAAGTATGAGATAGAGACATGTTGTAAGTGACCTAAAAAGATGGCTGATGCGTTCTCTGAATTCACATATATTCACAAAACAAGCCACACTAGGCTAATATCATTTCCTTTCCTGATAGGAAAATCAGACTGTCAGATCAGAGGAATGAAAAAGACATGTGCTAACTGTTTAAGAGGGATGTATGCATGCATCTGAGTAAATCTAATTCTCTGATGATCTAACCGTGGCAGAGGAAGAAAGTAGAGAAGTTATGAGTACATTAGAAATTCCCTAAAGAACATTGCTTACAATCGGCTTGTCTAGGAAGAAGAAGTAGACATTATAAAAAATGCATTTTAACTCAGAATTCTTGTGGTGAACAAGAATTAAAAGATGATCATGTATTTGTGATTTAAGACCAGGCCATACACTTCTTAAAAAAATTACTAAATTGTATTTCCCTTAGCAATATGAAGCAATTTAACAACACTTTTAAAAGTTTCCAAGTCTTTTGGGTGAGTCTCAGAAGCAAAGAAGCCCATGAGAAATATCTGCCTTGGGAAAGAAAAGCTAAAATGGATGGAAGATCAGAGCATCTAAGACAACTAAGCCCAGGATAGGGGAATCTTTATCACCTCCACTACCAGGTACATTTATCCAGAGGAAGAATACTGGACTGGGTCAGAAACTTGCTTTGGGACGAGAGATCAGAAAACAGGAGACTGTAAGTGAGCGCCACTTCTTCCTTTGCATACAAAAAGCCAGTGAGTCAGATTCTCTTTGCTTTTTCAGTTCCTAGTATGAAGAGATCTCAGTTCCATAGGAAGGTTAGGGAAAAATTTTAAAGACTGTCTTTAATTTCCCTAGCTAACTTTGGAACCCTCTGAAACATTCATAAATGTCAGCAAAGCAATCAATATTTGTGTACAAGATGGAGAAATGTGGGCAGGACAACAGTATAGTTAAGTGAACTTATAGCTGTTTAAATGATGACAACCAAAAGCACCGAACAATGTTATATGGAAGGAGTTGTCTGTGGATAGAAACCAACAGGCTCTGTCATTTACCCTACTGTAGTCAACAATTTTCATTAAGTATATATTAGGATCAAGATGGCCACCTGATTAAATCTGAAGAAACTACAAAGTTAGAAGTATTCATTAAAGGATACACATTTGAATACTATTTTTGGAAGTAGGCAAAGCATATATAACATGACAAGAATGGTACAGATATGGCAGAGCAGCAGTGGCACATGCTAAAAAGACTTAGCAGTTCTGGCTGGCTGCGATGGCTCACACCTATAATCCCAGCACTTTGGGAGGCCAAGGCAGGTGGATCATGAGGTCAGGAGTTCAAGACCAGCCTGGCTAAGATGGTGAAGCCCCATCTGTAATAAAAATACAAAAATTAGCTGGGCGTGGTGGTGGGCACCTGTAATCCCAGCTACTTGGGAGGCTGAGGCAGAAGAATTGCTTGAACCCAGGAGGTGGAGGTTGCAGTGAGCTGAGATCACGCCACTGCACTCCAGCCTAGGCGACAGAGTAATACTTCGTCTCAAAAAAACCAAAAAATTACAGGAATGGTACAAATGTGGCAGAGCAGCAGCAGCACATGCTAAAAAGACTTAGGAGTTCTGGCCAGGAGTGGTGGCTCACACCTGTAATTCCAACACCTTGGGAGGCCAAGGCAGGTGGATCACGAAGTCAGTGCTGACGACCAGCCTGGCCAAGATGGTGAAGCCCCATCTATAATAAAAATACAAAAATTAGCCAGA